>NW_026731077.1:0-2261 GCF_030272615.1 Cryptomeria japonica | reverse complement strand
TTCGTCACAAACATGATTTATTTAGAGTGGATTTGAAGGATCGGTATTAGCCTGTTTCCACTTTGGTTCGTTCCCTTCTCATTGGCCCCCTCAAGGGAGCTTGGGAAGCCAGGCCCTCTAAAGGTTATACATAAAAGAAAGTAGGTCCTATTTTTTTATCACCATATGAGGGTGAGAGCATACTTACCTACTACTTTATCAAGCATGGAAAACACAAGTTTATTTTAGCCTTCTAAAATCTATGTGCAACTACTTTAAAGAAGTCACTCAAAATGCAAGTTGCATGCTGTCAATTTATCCCCTTAGGTAGGATAAATGAGCAAGATATGATGTGTTACTTTCCAAAATAGAGCTCTTAATTAACTAGGTGAGGAAATGCATGAAATTTGCTCAAAAATAATCCTGCACATAGACATGTCAGTAGTTTGAAAATTTTAGTTCTTGGACATTCGGACCTACAAGAAAAAATTTTCAGTTGCAAATAAAAGCGCTATCCTAAGAAATGCGTTGTCTTTCACCTCTAAAGTGTTAACCTAAAGGACTAAAGCGTTAACCTGCAATACAAAAGCGCTACTCTACGGACTAAGAAGTGATAAATCATTAACAAAAGCGCTAATCAAACTAACAAATGCGTTAACCTGCAAGACAAAAGCGTTGCTCTGAATACTGAATGTGTTGATTTACAAACAAAAGCACCAGCCTAAATGACAAATGCGCTAACCAGCAAGACAAAAGTGCTAACCTATGAAATAAAAGCATTGTCCGAACTCACACAGGCGTGAATCTATATTACAAATGTGTTAAATTTGTTTTTGCAAGAATTAGATAGGATATTAGAAAGATATATGTGAGGTTCTGGCCCCACGGTGGGCGCCAAAATGTGTCAACTTGAATTTCATCATCAAAATACTACCTGCAACATGTTAGTTTCACAAAATACAAAGGAAATGCTACAGGAAATCCAAATTCAACCAATGAAACTACATGAAATTGGTATTAAAATAAAAACACTATTTTTATCTTCATGATTTAAGTCTCATTGTATCCTAACCCCACTATTCCTGGTTGCAGATGGTGTGCTCTCAGATAAGCACTGATAACTTCCAAGATTGCATATGAAGAATGGACTGATAACTTATAGTTAATTAATACTATGATATGCAATGCTAAATGATTACGCTAAATTTCTTCAAGACTAAAACTCACAGATGGATAAGTTTTCACAAATGATTAACTTAAAAACTCACTTGAAGACTAACTTTTAGACTAACTCTTTCTCAACTCAAACTCCTGATTGTATAGACTTTGAGAGGATAAGATGACATGGCCTGGATCAATGGTCATGATCAGATCTACAAATTTGGATGGTTGTGAGCAAATGTGAAGGTTTAGAGAAAGGGGGAAGGAGAAGACAAGTGTCACTCATCTCACCTTGACTGGGTTTCTAACTAAGGCAATCTAGGGATGGTTGGAGAAGATTTAGGTGAGAGAGGACAAGTGGATTCAAGTCCTTCCTAAGATGTAGGGATGTTGGAGAGAATATAGAAGAAGGGTATGAAATATGTGTACGTACACAATGTTTCATTAAATTTGGAAATTCGAGATAAATGATGAATTAATATTTAAGAAATATTAATATCTTTAGCCACATGATTGATGAGTTGGCAAAGGGAAGATGAAGTGGAAATAGAAGAATGAGTTGGAAAAGAGATTAAATAATTAAGAATTATTTAATATTTGAGACTATAGGATAGAAGAATAACCATTAGATATTCAAATGATTGGAGGAAATAATTAAATATCAGATATTTAATTAACTAATTAGAAGAATAATTAAATATTTATATTTAATTAATTTAGAGGAATAGGATAGATGAATTAATTAATAAAATATTTCAATTAAATTAATTAATAGAAAGACATGAAATGATTAAATAAATTAATCTTTTCAAATCAACTATTTAATAGAAGAATAAACATTAAATAAATATAAAATATTTATTTAATCGCTCATAACCATTTTTTATGTGTATACAACTTCTTCTTAATTTTCTTGATCAGACCTATTTGGCCTTTAGGCCTTTTTCTCAGTAGCTCTCCTTTGTATACTTCAATCTTCATCTTCCATACTAATTGCAAAAAGGTCGGGCTCCTCACAAAAGTATCATCTTCAAGGAACTTATCACATGCTTCTTTTCTTGCATCCCTGAAAGCTTTACCTTGAATGTCTAAAGGAGTGACATCCAACTCCATATTAGGGG
>NW_026731076.1:0-2261 GCF_030272615.1 Cryptomeria japonica | reverse complement strand
GAGACTTGGAGAGTGGAGCTATCATTGATACTGGGGTGGTTGATCATGCATCTCGGTTGTACTCTTTTTCAGATTTTGGTCCTATTGATAAGGTTGGTTCTTCCTATGTTGATGATTCGGATTTTGAGGAGAACTTTGGGCATTTGAACTTGGGGATTCTCACATGTGACCCCATTCTTGAGCCTTGCATTTCATCTCCTTCTATTGATATCACACCACCTATTGCACTTGATGATGCAGCTAGTGCGATAGTTTTGCCTTCTTATGATTCAGTGCAGCGAGATATTTCATGTCTTCCAGCTTTAGTTGATTGGAATGCCTACTTGACAAACATTGCAGGTTTGTTTGTGGACTCTTACATTGCAGATTTGGGAGACACCATTCATGACATTCATCTTCTCTTTGATGAAGATGATCCTTCTTTGATTGTTGCGAGGGATAACTTTGACCCTCTTGTGCATTCCCTACATGATCAATCTTTAGAGGTTGACATGATTGTGGATAATTTTGTACAACACCTGGAGGAGGTCTCTTTATCTTTTGAGGAGACATATGAGTCTTTGGATATTGTTCTACATTCATCTTCACTAGATATTGGAGTGCCTTTTTCAGTAGTGTGGCATAGTTTACCACCTTTGGAGGGGGTATCTTTCAGCATTGACATGGGGACACTTGAACGTTTTTCAGAGATTCCTTTCATCATGAGTTTTCTTCATACATCTTCCCTTCATGATTGGGGAGACTTCATGGATACACCTTTGGTTTTGTTTCTTCCTAAGGGGAGGAATGTTGTTCGACGTTTATGGAGCAGTTTCTTCATTCATCTTTGAGCTTCTATCATTGGTGCAGATTCTAGATTGAGGGGGGGCTTCCTAGTCTCTCTTCTTCTTCTCTCATATGGGGGGGACTTTTTCCTCATGGGGTTTTGTCCTTCACATACTTCTATGAGAGTTCTTTGTATCTAGTTTTCATCTCTCTTTTGGGGGGCGGTTTTTTTCCATTGTGTTTTTCTCTCTTTCCTCGCTTTGTGAGAGATGTCCTTGCATTGGTTTTCATGCATTTGCATTTGTACATGGGTACCTAACATGGCCTCGTCACCGGGACCCATCTTTCATTGCTTAGTTGCATTGTAGACTTAAGTGCATTCCCCTAAGTTGCACTTAAGGGGGGGTGTTGGTGTAAATAATTATTCATCTTGGATATTATTACACCTTACTTAAGTTTACTTAGGTACATGCATTTCATAGTAGTTTGGGTATGAGACACTTGGGTGTTTGTGCCACATTGGGATAGTGTGTAGGAGAATTTCCACCTCTTATGGTGTGATCTTGTTGTTACACTCCACATTCAGTGGGTGATCCACCTCATGTGGAATATTATATTATTTCTCCTACCTACCCACACCTATTTCCTACCTACCCTTGTTTCTTATTGAGCCACATGTCATGTTTGTGTGCTCACATACCCATATAGCCTTGCCTATATAAGCAGGCTCATATTCATTGTATAAACAACATCACTTGATGATCCAGTTGATCAGTATTTTCATCTTGATAGAATACAGTTTATTCCTATCATCTATTTTGTTCTCTCTTATTTGTGCTTTCCATTGCCTCTAGATCTTGGCAAAATCTCACAGTTGTTAAAGATCAATGGCTATACCTTGGAGGCAAGCCAAAGTGAATTAGGCCTTGAAGGTATAAATAGAAAACCCCTACCAAGTACCATTGGATGGTCTTGAGGAGTTAGAGGGTTGATGAGAACAACAAAGACAACTAGGTGATTAGGATCTACTCCAAGAATCTCTGCATCAACTAGTATTATCTTCCCAAAACGTAAAATGCAACTTCTAAATCCTAATTTCCAACAACAATTCTAAGTCTCCAAGATTGGATAATGGATGATCAAAATCCTAAGTTTGAATCCCCTCCCTAAGTTGGAAAGGATGTGAGATCTCATAGGTTGGTCTTCCCAACCTCTTACATGCTTTCTAGAAATGGAAACTAAAAAAGGTAAGGGAAAGTGGGAAAGAGAAACTATCACTCAAATGGAAGGTTGTCTAACCAAGGAGAAATCATCAAAGTTGAATTTCGTCCATCTTGGAAAACTCAACTTTTGAGGTGACTTGACAGTCACATGTGATGGTCACATGGTTAAAATTGACCTTTACCCATCGGTATAACATATGGGCCTTCAAAAATTCCCTAAACCTAATCTTAGGAGTTAGTTTGACCCTCTAGAAACTCACCTAAAGTTTACCT
>NW_026731075.1:0-2262 GCF_030272615.1 Cryptomeria japonica | reverse complement strand
GATGGTAGGGAAATGAGAAAAGACCATATTTTATTCCTCATGAAGATACCTAGGATGAGAGATTTTGATCATTTTTGGGCGAGGGACACCAAAATTTGAAAGTTTAAAATATGACAAATTATGAACTGGGTTCAGGCAAAAATTGGCCACATGACACAAAATGATGCTTAGCTTCCAACTGTCAAATGATTTCCATCAATTCTTTGTAATTTTCAAAATTCGTCCATTTTTAATATTTTGACTAGTAAGGACCTTGGACAACGTGCTCATTACTTACACATAAACACCTATTGGATCTTTACTCGACACTGAGACTGATTTGAAATTCAAATTTTAGGTATGCCAAATATGGGAGCAACATGATAAAAATCACAGAGAGAAAAATGGAGAGGGGGTGCGATTATGAAAGGAGCCCCTAATATCGATTTCCACCCTATGAAAAATTTATGTTGCCACCCCAAATTCGTGGTGAAGAAATAAAAGGTGACTCAAAAGAAATTCAATTTCCAATCTCTTGCAGGCATACAAAGAACAATATCTCAGCTTGATTTAAACTTATCTTGGCTGAGAAAATCGATCCATAATGCATGAATCAAAAATTGATGAAAACATGAGTGATTGGTGAGTTGAAGTGAAGAAAATTGAATTGGAATAGGGGAAAGGACCCAGTAGTTGAGCACGTTCCAATTCTTGTGATAGAAGTTGTTGATTTAATACCCCATACTCGTTGATTTAATATCCAACTTTTATACAACATTGCACCAATAGTTGTATGATAAGTACCAATAATTGAATGAAATATATCATTTGTTGTGAAAAGTAACCAATCATGCGATGCCACATCAACTGCACGAGTATTGGGGCCCTTTTGCTCAACTATTGGTCTCACTTTTTTTTGGGGCTGTTTTGGACACCTTGGCAAAAAACATGCTGATGTGGTATCATATTTGATGATGTGGCCCTGAAACCTTACTTATAAGCAGGGGACTTTCCAAGTAAGTTGCTGTAAAAAATTCAGAGTGATTTGAAATTTCCACGTAGGATTTAGAGAAACACGGGTGCACAACTACTGGGTCCTCTCAGTTATGGGAGAAGATGAATGCAACACTTATGCATTCTTGGTGAAGACTAAGTTAACCCCCCCTTAATTATGCAATTGGAGAGTTTAGAGTCTTACTTACAAGAGGCTTATCTCTGGTTTTAAATTTCAAAATATATTTTAATGTTTTAATTTTCAAATTTAATATTTTAATATACAAAGATCATATGCTCCAATTATATTTACTTAATATTATAATTAATTTATTATAACTTTATAAATTGATTTTAATATTTAAAGTAATTAATCTATTTAATTATTATTATTTTTGTGTGTGTGCACATGTTTACATTCCTTGGGTTGTTGCCAACAAGCTAGGAAACCCTCCTCGGTCATATGCCTGCCTTTGACGGTCAACCTTGCATCCACCTCATACTCAACAAAAATGTCAAATCATCATGATATATAAAAAAATTCATAACATAATTAACTTTACACCACATAAATCAAATTAATAATATCACATAAAAATAATGTTGTTAATAGAATTAAATAACATAATGTCAAATGTCATCATTATTTAAATGTCTAATGTAATAAATTAATCTAAAAATTAATAGCCTAGAACTGGTCGTGATAGTTATCAGTAGTTGGGGTTTTAGAGGCATCTCATTACTCTTTGTAGGCCTACCCATTTACTGATATCTATCAAATCTCCTTATATATTGGGTTACATCTCTATGCATAGTGGACCAATAGTACCTTGTATTGATTATCTTCACTGTTGTCCTCTTGGTTACAAAGTGTCCATGATAAGGCTCATCATAGTAAGCCTTGAGTATGTTAAATGTTTAATCCTCCCTAATACACCTGTGCATGACATTGTTAGGTCCTGTAGAGAATAGATAGCCAGTTATCCATGAGTATGAAAAGTTGTGTTAAACTAACTATTTTATCTTTTGGCGACAAGTGTGGAGGTGTTTGTCCTACAACCAAGTAGTTAGCTATATCTACATACCATGGAATGTGGACTGGTAATGCAAATAAACATTCATCCATAAATTAATTATCTACTACTAGTTCCTCTGATGAAGTTGTTAACCCTGAAAGAAAGTCTACTACCACATTAGCCTTTTTAGGCTTATCAACAATAGTGATGTCAAATTCTTGTAACAAGAGAAACCATTTGACAAGCCTACCACTTACCACTAGTTTATTCATGA
>NW_026731074.1:0-2269 GCF_030272615.1 Cryptomeria japonica | reverse complement strand
GTTTTTGAGGCATAAGCTCCACAACAAGGTTTTAAGAGCACGATGTGCGTCAAAATCAAACTTTAACACTACAGGCTCCAAAATCAGGACTTGCCTCTTGAAACCTTGTTGTGCCTCCAAACATCAATTTTGATGCTCCAAAACTAGGGTTATTTAGGCACAATTTCTAAAACAGGGTTCTAAGAGCACAATATGCATCAAAATTGAATTATCATGCTTCTGGCGCTAGAATCAGGTCTTCCATCTTGAAACCTTGTTGTGCCTCAAAACACTGATTTTGATGCTAAAAAACTAGGGCTTTCGAGGCACACACTTCGAAATGATATTCTTAGAGAATGATGCGCCAAAATCTATTGACTCTAGAATCGGAACTTGCATCTTGAAACCTTGTTGTGCCTCAAAACATTGATTTTGATGTTCCCCAAAATCAGGGCTTTCAAGGCACAAGCTCTGAAATGAGGTTTTAAGAGCACGATGTAAATCAAAATTGCGTTTTGACGCTACTGACTCTGGAATTGGGACTTGTGTCTTGAAACCTTGTTGTGCCTCCAAACATCGATTTTGATGCTCCAAAACTAGGGCTTTTGAGGCACAATTTCTAAAATAGGGTTCTAAGAGCACAATGTGCATCAAAATTGAATTTTGATGCTACTAGCTCTAGAATCAGGGCTTGCATCTTGAAACCTTGTTGTGCCTCAAAATACTAATTTTGATGCTTCGAAACCAGGGCTTTTGAGGCACAAGCTTCGAAATGAGGTTCCAAGAGCATGATGTGTGCCAAAATCAAATTTTGATGCTGTTGACACTAGAATCGAGACTTGAATCTTGAAACCTGGTTGTGCCTCCAAACATTAATTTTGATGCTCCAAAACTGCGTCTTTCAAGGCACATGCTCCAAAATGAGGTTCTAAGAGCATTATGTTTATAAAAATTGCGTTTTGATGCTACCGACTTTGCAATTGGGACTTGTGTCTTGAAACCTTGTTGTCCCTCCATACACTAATTTTTATGCTCCAAAAATGAGGCTTTTGAGGCACAACCTCCGAAAGGAGGTTCTAAGAACACAATGTTTGTCAAAATCGTGTTTGACGCTATCAGCTTGAGAATCGAGACTTGTGTCATGAAACCTTGTTGTGCCTTTAAACATTGATTTTGATGTTTTGAAACTTGAGTTTTCGAGCCACACGCTCCGAAACGAGGTTCTAAGAGCATGATTTGCATCAAAATCATGTTTTGACACTACAGGCTCTGGAATAGCGACTTGCGTTTGGAAAGCTTGTTGTGCCTCCAAACACCAATTTTGACAGTTCAAAACCGAAGATTTTGAGGCATAAGCTCCAAAACAAGGTTCTAAGAGCATGATGTGCGTCAAAATCAAATTTTGACGTTGTCGGCTCTTGAATCAAGACTTGCATCTTGAAATCTTGTTGTGCTTCCAAACATCAATTTTTATGCTCCAAAACTGGGGCTTTTGAGGCACAATTTCTAAATCAGGGTTCTAAGAGCACAATGTGCATCAAAATTAAAATTTGATACTAGTGGCACAAGAATCGGGGCTTGCATCTTGAAACATTGTTGTGCCTCAAAAAACTGATTTTGATGCTCCGAAACCAGGGTTTTCAAGGCACAAGCTTCGAAATAAGGTTCTAAGAGCACGATATATGCCAAAAAATGATTTTGACACTATTGACTCTAGAATCGAGACTTTCTTGTTGAACCCTTGTTGTGCTTCCAAAATTAGGGCTTTCAAGGCACAAGATCCGAAATGAGCTAAGAGCACGATGTACATCAAAATTGTGTTTTGACTCTACCAACACTGGAATTGGGACTTGTGTCTTGAAACCTTGTTGTGCCTCCAAACACTATTTTTTATGCTCCAAAAATGAGGCATTTGAGGCACAACCTCCAAAATAAGGATCTAAGAACACCATGTTTGTCAAAATCGTCTTTTGACGCAATCAGCTTGAGAATCGAGATTTGTGTCTAGAAACCTTGTTGTGCCTTTAAACATTGATTTTGATGTTTTGAAACTGGAGCTTTCGAGCCACACGTTTCGAAACGGGGTTCTAACAACACGATGTGCATCAAAATCATGTTTTGACACTACAGGCTCCGGAATAGGGACTTGCGTCTTGAAAGCTTGTTGTGCCTCCAAACACCAATTTTGATGCTTCGAAACCAAATATTTTGAGGCATAAGCTCCAAAATAAGGTTCTAAGGGCACGATGTGCATCAAAATCAAATTTTGATGCTACCGGCTCTAGAATCA
>NW_026731073.1:0-2272 GCF_030272615.1 Cryptomeria japonica | reverse complement strand
TTTTTAGGCTTGGAAATAGGCCTAGATGACAAAGCTATGGATTGGAAGTTTGATTTCCCTCCATTTCTCTCATTTTTGACGTGTTTTATTTTATCAACTTGGTTTATCGACTTTGTCATCATTAGGTTTACACTTCATAAAGTGGGTATTTCTAAAATTGCCACCATATTTTCACCCATCTTCTGAGCTTTCTAACCATATAATTTTTTTTCAATTTGAACAACAATAACATATTATTATTGAATTTCTTTTACTAGTGTCTCCATAGTTCTAACAGACACAAGTGCACCATTTTTTGAATACCTTTTGATATACGTATCCAGATTTAAAAAACTTTATATATTATTGTAGTGCACTTGATTCTTTAAAATTAAAAAAAAAAAAATTGTATTTGTGATTTGTTTAATGCAACTTATGCTTCGCACACGAACAGGTATCGAATTTTTCAGGATGTGCTCAATTGGAAAAATCATTAAAAAAAAATACTCAATAAAAAATTACAAAAAAATACACATCTTCTATTGCTCACTCTTTACTATCTTTCTGCCAAAGGATTTGTCAAAATACTAAATCTAACTATGACTTTTTTGATGCACACGTCAGACACTATGTTATATTTTTCAAAAAAAAATAGGGTCAATTTTTCGTGCGCAAAGGATTTGACCCCCTTAATCTTATCCAATTTTGAAAAAGTTTAGTAGTTTGGAAACTAGATTCATAGTACTACAATATTTGTTCTTTGATTATCTTCATATCTTGAGTGGATGACTTTCAAATTTTTCCTCTAAGTTCAGGTTCACCTGATTTCAGAAAAAAAAAGTGTCCACTTATACCCCCCTTTTTGACCACCATCTTTGTGCACTTACCTTGGTGGCACCACTCAATAGTACAGGTCTCTCTAGTAGGCTATCTCCTCCCCCGCCCATAGAACATAGGCGTATCTGGCCCATGTGTCCTTTGTTGCCTGCCTTCCTACCCTCAGTGTTGTCTCAGCCTCTATATAGCACTGAAGAGCCTAACCCATCTCCCGCTTAGTGTCTCTCGATTGTCTCTTGAGCCTAGTTATATCCCTCTCCAGATCCTAGATCTCATCTGCCTGTCCCTAGTAGATATCCCTCAAGGATAGTAGCTCATCCTCCTCCTCTCTCCCCTCACCCTGTTCCTGTCCCCGTCCTTGTCCCTGTCTGGGAACCTATGTTGTTGGCACCTATAATGGCAATCCACCTCTACCCCTCACTACATGAATATTTCTCTCCTCTCCACTCTCTCTCCTCTGAGCTACCCTCCTCTCTACCATTGCACCCCACCTCTGCCATTAGCCTCTATCTCCGCCATCTCCACTATCAACTCCATCGCCTCCACCATCTCCCTCTATCGGCTCCCCTAGATCCGTCAGCTGTGGAAATGGATGCTCTACCCAATATGCACTATTTTCTGCATCCATCCTTGCATCCTCTACATCTGCCCATATGTCCCAAGGTATGGGAACCATCTCCTACATCTGTGTCACAGCCTGATAATAAGAAAATAATGACCCTAAATGCACCTGATCCCTCAACATCCGTGCATACATCCTCAACCCCCGTGGCATTCATTGTATCCTGTCGAACTGCCTACATACCCTATCTATCAACTGCCTCTCAATAATATATGGTGTCCGGCCAATCAAATACCTACTCCTAGATACATATGGCAGATCCACTTCGTCATCCTCCCACTCCTCACAATCTCGCTAAGGCCTCCATATCACACTATCTATCTCATCCATAACCCGGAGCCAATACTCTAACCTCCCAATCCATGGCTAAGAAGTAATCATATCTTATAGGTGCAAATAACTGCACCCATGTCTCCTGCCTCTAAAATGTATCGATCGTGTAACCGATAGATTCTCATATGCCCATACCTCCAGTAATGTCACTCTGCATCCCAATCCTGTTGATCCATGATATACAAATTGATGCAGCTCATAATACACGTGTGCCTACAGACACGGCCCCCATGCAAACCTGGTGTGCTCAGTCACCAATGTCTCCAGTATCCTCCCCCATTCCACAGCCAACCCTCGTGTCACCTTGTCCTGACATAGGAACCCGCTGATCACTCCTACCAGCACACTCGATAGTGCCAATCCAGTGCGTGTCATAGTATCCCATGCCACATGTCCAATCCTCATCTCTAGTCCTGGATCCTAAAACACTCATCTCAGTGCATCCTTGTCTCCCTCTCGATTGTAAGGAACCAACTCCCCATTGATCGGTACCATCAGTAT
>NW_026731072.1:0-2317 GCF_030272615.1 Cryptomeria japonica | reverse complement strand
TGTTGTAATCATATGCAAAGGTTTTGATTGATCATAGCTGATCGAACTGGTTTTGTGAAAGAGGTTAAGACCTCTGGTATTGAGCTTAACCAAAACTGTACTTAGGCATAGGAGATGCTATTCTTTGCAGTTCACTCATCTTTTTGGATTGTATTATGGATTTCTTTGTAGTTAGTGATGCTCCTTTTGTGATGAGTAGTGTCCTCTAGGGAGTGTTTCTTACGGCATGTGCAGACCCCTCTTATTGTAATCACATACTTGCTACAAAATTATTATCTGACTATGGGTAGGCTTCCCACCATGGTGTTTCCCTTTACCGGGTTTTCCACGTACAAATCTTGGTGTCATGTGTTATGGATGGTTGGTTAATTATTCTGTAATTTATGTTTATGCTTAACTATTACATCTGCTATTCTAGTATTTGGGTTTATACATTCCAGTAGAAGGTTATTGTGAGCTTAAAGTTTAATAATCTATTAAAAATTGATTCACCCCCCTTTTAGTTGTCTGCCGGTTATCCTAACAAATTGCACCAGAATAATTGAAAATGTTATTTTTTTCTTTAAAAAGTGTAAATAATCAAGGTACACTAAAATAATATATACTTTTTTAAAAATTTGGATAAGTAGATCAAAAGTTATTAAAAAAATGGTACACATATGTCTCTAAGAACTATGGAGGACAATGGTAAAAGAAATTCAAGATTAATATGTTAATGTTGTTCAATTTTTAAAAAAAATATATGGTTAGAAAGCTCAGAAGATGGGTGAAATTATAATACTTTTCCATCTTCAAGATCCAATCCATCAATTCATCCAAATCCAACTTACCATCATACTCTAGTGGGGTAAAATATGGCTTAGTTTTCACTCTACTCAAAACCCTCAAGAACCTCTCTTCATCTGGATCGATCGCCGATGGATTTGCTACTTGTTCTGCTCGGGCTTCTTGTTCTTCATCTTTGCTTACATATTCAATAGGTAGGCCTCTTCTCTAGGTTCTTTCAATGGCTTCCAACCGGTCTGCAATTCCTCTCAACATTTTGATCATTGCAGGGTTTGCATTCCCATTGCACTCCACCATTCCTATTTCTTCTTTGCGCCATCTTTACATCAGTTCTCTGCAGCTGCAAGTTAGATCCAGAATCCGCCACCCCAACAAAGTTTTTTTAGGACAACTTAATCTCTAGAACAAAATCTTGCTCTAATACCACTTGGTATAAGCCACCGATTAGGAGGAACCTCAAAGAGATCAATCCAGACCGGTTAGCAAGAGTAAACATAATGAAAACAAGAGGATATGATGGAGGAAATGCATAACTAAATGAATTAGATCATGAAAGTTGATTACAAATAACAAGTAACAACTAGGTTAGAAGATTTGGCTCACTGGCCTACTACATACATGCTCAATTACAGAATCTCTCAATTCTAGACCTCTAAATCTTAGGATCTATCTTCTGTGTTCTCTTTGATCAAATTCTAATACTCAATTACAATGATTTATATGATCCAGGGAGATTTGAGTGGCCCAGAAGGGATCAAATGCTGAAGAACAAGATCAAACGTGTAAAACACCAGGTCAGCCTCCGCCAAAGAGATACCTCCAAAAAATCCAAAGGAAGAAGTGGGGATCAAAGGGAAGGTTGGGCACAAGCCAAGGAACATTGAAATCAATGAACCTGGAGCTTTGCAAGCTACAAAAAGGATCTACAAGATTCACCAATAGAAAATAGGTCCAAGCGGTTCCGATGCCAGAAAAAAATGCCTCAAAATTTGGAATTGATAAATTACCGAAAAATGATCCAAATGCTCTGTGGTTTAGGAATAAGGAAGATGATCATGTCCTCAATAAAAATCCACCTTTGCAAGATTCGATGAGCCAATGCAAGAAAATGCAGAAAGAAATGTTGAAACTGCAAAACCGAAAACAAATAGAAAAGTAATGTTTTTGGTTGATGCAAGATGCAAGAACCGAGGATGCTCCTGATCATCAAGAGTGTTGCTATCAGAGTAATTGTTCTGATGTCACTTCATATACTCATTTTCAGAATAGATTGTACTATTAGATTATAGATAATCCTTATATCGATCTCATTAGTTATACCAATAGGGGTATCATCTGGGTAAGTGCACCAAGATGGTGAACAAAAAGGGGGGTATAAGTGGCACTTTTTTTCTTCTGAAAACAGGTAAACCTGAACTTAAAAGAGATATTTGAAGGTCATGCACTATAAATTAGGAGTTGAGAAAAGAATAAGAATTGTAGTGCTTTGAATGTAGTTTTTAAAATTCTAAAGCTTTTTAAAATTGGATAA
>NW_026731071.1:0-2340 GCF_030272615.1 Cryptomeria japonica | reverse complement strand
ATGAGGACAACATATTAATAGTGCTTAAATGATCTTAATTTTAGTGTTTTTGTGTTATTTGAGTTGGAGTAATTAAAAATCTCGTCCAAGGTTGGTGGAGGCAAAAACAAAGCTAGGCCAACCAAAGATGGAAGTTAACTTTACACTGAAGACAAATAAACAACTTTGTCCATTCCTCGGGTTGATTTCAGAGAGAAGATTGTATGGCATGTTTCTGTATTGAGATGAAAGGTTGGTGAAGTGTGTGCATAGATTGTTGGTCGAAGCCATTGGGGTGGTGGAGCATTGTTACAAGATGAACATGGATGTATAACCATTAATCTTGGCATAAGGACTGCAATTGGAGCATTATGTAGAGCCAGTGAAGAAAGTGATGCATGCCATCATCCTAGAGGAGTACCGTTTGAGAATGGAATCAATTTTTGAATGGGTTGTCCTGACGAGGGATTTGATTTGTGCGAAGTGATTTTGAATTTCCATCATTATGCAGAGGAGCATTACATACCTTTCTTGAGGTGGTAGGATAACCAAACATTGTCAAACTTCAGTGGGGAGGCTCATATTGGGTGGGAAGCTTTGAAGGTTTTTGTAGATCTAATGGAGGTTGAAGCAGAGTTGCAGCAAGCCATTGAGGAGGCTAGAGCACTGGAAGATGCTGGAGAAAGGGATGAGGCGGGTTCACAAACGAGGAAGAGGAAGAGAGAGAACCCTAATTCCTCTGCTTAGTATCCAAGCCTCTGTGATTAATGACATTTTCTTTGTCTTTTGGCTTGAGGTGTCAATCTCTTGTTTATTCTTTTAGCTCTCTTTGAAAAACTATTTTTAATGATTATCTTCTGTAGATTTCGGCTACTATAACGAACCAATTTTGAGTGCTCGAAGGATTTTTGGAGGGTGGGTCCGCATGGTTTTTTTGGTTAGTGGTTAGTGGTTTGGTATTACATGGTGGTTTGGAGGATGGTTTTGGAGTTTTTGAAGATGGTTTTGTACTCTTTGGCAGTTATTTTGTAAACTTTTTAAAATTTTTGTAAACTATTACCAATAAAAAAACTATGTTTAAATTACTTAATTTAATTTAAGTTACTTAATTTTAATTATTTAATTTAATTTATTCATTCATGTGATGCGTGTAAAGAAACTTAACTTTAGTTTCTTTTTTTCTAAAGAAAGAAAACTATTTAAATTAATTTCATTTTACTAATTTAATTTATTTACATTATTTCATTTAATTTAAGTTAAATTGTTTTATTTGATTTTAAAAAAAATTAATTAGCTTAAATTTTACAATGTTTATTTTATTATTAATTTTTTTATTTAACAAAATTCTCTTTGTTTAATGAAAAATATATGCTTTTGTTTTGAAAATAGATTCGATTTCTTAAAAGATATTATTTTTAAATTTATTTTCTAGTTATTAAAGTTAGTAAATTTAGTTTTATTATTAGTTTAATAATAAAAATAAAGAAAACTATTTAATTTCATTTCATTTAAGATATTTAGTTTAATTTAAATTATTTAATATAAGTTAAGTTGTTTTATTTAATTTTTTTAATTCTTATACAATTCTTAAATTTTAATTAGCTTAAATTTTACTATGTTTAAATTATTTTATTTTATTTAACTTAATTTTAATTAATTCAAATTAGTTAAAAAAGAAATGGCATTGCGAAGGAGACTAGGTCTGCATCCTAGGGAGTTTAGGGATTCAAGACAAAATGACAGACCAAAATTTTCATGAATCCAAGCTTCATAACGTGGTCGAAACCGAAGTGGGCATGGGAGGAACATAATAGATCTATTGGATTTGGGCCAAATGCCAAGAATGTGGACCGATGGAGAAGAGATTTTTCTAGACCTAGAGGGGACCATCATCCTAACATTGGTGATCGCAATACCTTTACGGTCGGTGCCAAGATGGACTGACAAAGGGTGTGGGAAAAATAATGGAGACCTAAGAAGATCCCAAGATCTGGGTCATCTGAGAAGTCTAAACCCACACCTGATGACAATCACAAGTCATCGTTCTTTTTGGATAGCAAAAGTTGGAGCGATTCGGTGGGTTTTTTCAAAGATAGAGGCTTTTTCCTGAAATGTTTTGGAGATTGGTCGGTGTTTTGCCATGTTAAAAAGTGGTGTGAGGAAACATGGCCCTTCAAGGTTGAGATTAAGACTATGCCAAATGGTTATTTTCTTGTCATAACAGAAAATAACAAAGACAAGAATAGGGTCCTACAAAACGGGCTCTTTTTCTTGGGAGGAAGAGGAGTTTCAATAAGAGACTGGGAACCAAATTTTAACCCTGTCAAAGCCTCTGTGGAGGAGGTTCTAGTCTGGCTACGT
>NW_026731070.1:0-2355 GCF_030272615.1 Cryptomeria japonica | reverse complement strand
GATTCCAGACCCAAAACTGCTTTGTTCATCCTGAAATATCGGTTAATAGGCTACTGGCTGACATCCGCTTCTGGTCAAGAAGAATGACGACTACTGGATCAAATATCCATGAAAATTTGCCATCAATGAAAACCCTAGACCAATAATAAACCATCAGAAGCCACTAGATGAGTGCCAATTGCCAACACTCTTATCAATGAGAGCATTATGAACATCATTAAACCCTTAGTAAATTTCTTATCTCTACAACAAAAACTATACACTATACACTTTGCAGTTTTAAAGCTATAACATGCTATGAAACATTCATATCATCTACAGAAGGACTATTATCTCTTTTAGCGCTCATCCCAACCAACATTTCTTCGACCAAAACTCATTACTTTAAATCTTCATTGAGTTATTCAAAAGTTGATTATTCAAAGAACTGAACCGGCAACCACTCTTCAAGTTTATGTCTTAGAAACTAGCTATTTGTATTTGAAAATTTTAGAACTTAAATATCATACCCACATATATCAAAAGGCAAACACCAATCTTTGGGATTACCACAAATTTTTAATGTCATTAATATTCTATACTATGCAATATTAAGTTAAACAAATAAAATTCTTGTCGTTATGTTCCCATGAATATGCAGTTATAGGTTCTTGTCATTTTGTTGCCATGAATATGTAATTTATGCAGTTACAGGTTCCTGCTACCATGGTGATAGGATACAAAAACTTACATTGCAAACCTTTTATTACAAACTTCAACTGAAATGTCTGGACCAAAACTTCAAGAGAACATGATATGAAAGTGTGTAATGCATCCTGAGAAAGATTAACCCATTTTCAAATGATATATATAATGTTTCAACTTTGTTGTTCATAAAAGATGAACTCAACTTGGCTTAAAAAACTATGCACAAATCCAATACTCAGACATGTTCCAATTTTAAAGTGCATTCAAATCAAACTCACCTTCCTTCATGAACACATACAACACTAAGCTTACGTACTTGTATCTTAAAGATGTTGGATTGGTTGAAGGGACTAGAATACTGAGAGGGGATGTGAATCAGTAATTCCCACCTATTCATAGAACTTTCTCTCAACTTCTTAACCCTTTATTATTATATCCAATTTATCAATTAAACACATCAACATTAAATAGCACATGCAAAATAAACATGAAAATACAACCAGAACAAGAACACTAGATTTTATACGTGGAAAACTCAAATGTGAAAAAACCATGGAGAGGGTTAACTCTCAAGATAATATAACTAGTTATATGACGTTTAAAAAATGAGTGGCTCACTGCCAAGAAACAAAATGGTTCACTGCCAGAATGATCACTGCAAGATTACAAAAGTGGGTCATAGCCGGAATGCTCACTGCAATAGAAAAGATTAACTGAAGAAAGGTGCATCTCTGAATGCATAGAATCAATTCAAGTGTAAGCTCAAATGATAAAATAATAACTCTTAGAAGATCCAGTAAAGAATCTCCATTCTAACACTAATCATTGTACTATGGTAGATCCGATAAAGGATTACCGCAATGCTGCCTTACTCTGACTTTGCTTTCACTATCCACAACTCACACTTTACATACTGTACTCCTTCTATCTCATTGTTTCTTCATAAACTCATTCGCTCAACACACAATCATTCACCTTCTCTCTCTCTCTCTCTCTCTCTCTCTCTCTCTCTCTCTCTCTCTCTCTCTCTCTCTCTCTCTCTCTCTCCTCTCTCTCTCTCTCTCTCTCTCTCTCTCCTCTCTCTCTCTCTCTCTCTCTCTCTCCTCTCTCTCTCTCTCTCTCTATATATAGATATAATATATATATTATATAGATATATATATATATATATATATAATATATCGGTAAGCACAATCACCAAGATGATATGTCGGCCAAGCACAAATGATTTCTACAATGTTGTAATTGCTTGGATCAACACGTTACCAAAATTTACTCGATCAAAGATATGATAAACAAGTTGGCCTTCACCCATCTTCTACATGCTTTACATACCGAGATTAGAACAAGCATCTACCAATCCCATAGGAATGGATCCATATGCAAAATTCCCAAACTTCAACAAAAATGACTCCATAATGCAAATACCACTGATTCCAGAAAATAGAACCCGTAGCATAGAATACAAGTGACATAAGCATGACCAAGAACTTAAACATAAACCAGCATGATAAAGATATAAGATTTTCTGGTCACTTCTGGAAATGACTCTAGAGAGCTATACCTTATAGCTCTGCATCACACATATATACCTATTTTGTATTACCACACAACATCATAAGCTATACTTGCCTCAACTACTCAATATACCACATTCAGACCAATCTG
>NW_026731069.1:0-2374 GCF_030272615.1 Cryptomeria japonica | reverse complement strand
TTTTAACACTATAGGCTCTGTAATAGAGAGTTGCATCTTGAAACCTTGTTGTGCCTCCAAAAATTGATTTTGATGCTCCAAAACTGGGTGTTTCGAGCACAAGCTCCTAAATGAGCTTCTAAGAGAATGATGTGCGTCAAAATGGAATTTTGACGCTACAGGCTCTGGAATAGGGACTTGCTTCTTGAAACCTTGTTGTGCCTCAAAAACATTGATTTTGATGTTCCAAAATCAGCGCTTTCAAGACACAACCTCCGAAATGAGGTTCTTTAGAGCACGATGTACATCAAAATTATGTTTTGACGCTACCGACTCTGGAATTGGGACTTGTGTCTGGAAACCTTGTTGTGCCTCCAAACCCTATTTTTATGCTCTAAAAATGAGACTTTGAGGCACAACCTCCGAAATGGGGTTCTAAGAACACCATGTTTATCAAAATCATGTTTTAACGCTATCAGCTTGAGAATCGGGAATTGTGTCTTGAAACTTTGTTGTGCCTTTAAACATTGATTTTGATGTTTTGAAACTGGAGCTTTCAAAACACAAGTCCCGATGTGCATCAAAATCACGTTTTGACACTACAGGCTCTGGAATAGGGACTTGCATCTTGAAACCTGTTGTGTACCTCAAAACACTGATTTTGATGCTCCCAAACTGGGGCTTTCGAGGCACAAGCTTCGAAATAAGGTTGTAACAGCACGATGTGCGGCAAAATCAAATTTTGACGCTATTGACTCTAGAATCGGGAATTGCATTTTGATGCTATACGCTCTAGAATAGGGACTTGCTTCTTGAAACCTTGATGTGCCTCAAAACATTGATTTTGATGTTCCAAAATCAGGGCTTTTAAGGCATAAGCTCCAAAATGAGGTTCTAAGAGCGCGATGTACATCAAAATTATGTTTTGACGCTACCGACTCTGGAATTGGGACTTGTGTCTTGAAACCTTGTTGTGCCTCCAAACACTAATTTTTATACTAAAAAAATGAGGCTTTTGAGGCACAACCTCTGAAAGTAGGTTCTACGGACACCGCATTTGTCAAATCGTGTTTTAACGATATCAGCTTGAGAATCGGGACTTGTGTCTTGAAACCTTGTTGTGCCTTTCAACATTGATTTTACTGTTTTGAAACTAGAGCTTTTGAGCCACACACTTCGGAACAAGGTTTTAAGAGCACGATGTCCATTAAAATCACGTTTTGACACTACAGACTCCAAAATAGGGACTTGCATCTTGAAAGCTTGTTTTGCCTCCAAACACCAATTTTGATGCTTCAAAACTGAAGATTTTGAGGGCATAAGCTCCAAAACAAGGTTCTAAGCACGATGTGCGTCAAAATCAAATTTTGACGCTACCGGCTCTAGAATCAGGACTTGCATCTTGAAACCTTGTTGTGCCTCCAAACATAGATTTTGATGCTCGAAAACTGGGGCTTTCGATGCACAATTTCCAAAACATTGATTTTGATACCTTGAAACCAGGGCTTTCAAGGCACAAGCTTTAAAATGAGGTTCTAAGAGCATGATGTGCGCCAAAATAAAATTTTGATGCTATTGACTCTAGAATCGGGACTTGCATCTTCAAACATTGTTTTGTCTCCAAACATTGATTTTGATGCTCCAAAATTGGGTCTTTCGAGGCACAAGCTCCGAAATGTTCTAAGAGAATGATGTGCCTCAAAATGGAATTTTGATGCTACAGACTCCAGAATAGGGACTTGCTTCTTGAAACGTTGTTGTGCCTCAAAACATTGATTTTGATGTTCCAAAATCAGGGCTTTCAAGGCACAAGCTCCGAAATGAGGTTCTAAGAGCACAATGTACATTAAAGTTGTGTTTTGATGCTACCGACTCTGGTTGGGACTTGTGTCTTAAAACCTTGTTGTGTCTCCAAGCACTAATTTTTATGCTAAAAAAATGAGGCTTTTGAGGTACAACCTCCGGAATGAGGTTCTAAGAACACTGTGTTTGTCAAAATCGTGTTTTGACACTATCAGCTTGAGAATCGGGACTTGTGTGTTTAAAGCTTGTTGTGCTTTTAAACATTGATTTTTATATTCTAAAACTACAACTTTCGAGCCACGCGCACCACAACGACGTTCTAAGAGCCCGATGTGCATCAAATCACGTTTTGGACACTACAGGCTCTAGAATAGGGACTTGCATCTTGAAAGCTTGTTGTGCTTCCAAACACCAATTTTGATGCTTCGAAACCGAAGATTTTGAGGGATGAGCTCTAAAACAAGGTTCTAAGCGCACGATATGTGTCAAAATCAAATTTTGATGCTACCGGTTCAAGAATTGGGGCTTGCATCTTGAAACCTTGTTGTGCCTCAATAAACTAATTTTGATGCTCTGAAACTGGGGCTTTCAA
>NW_026731068.1:0-2377 GCF_030272615.1 Cryptomeria japonica | reverse complement strand
ACAGCATATACTATTTAATGTGTAGCATTGAGTCATGGAAACAAAGAGAACATAAAATGCATGATTTTAAACATTCACAAGTATTATCCATAGAAACAAATGAATAGTCTTGACACTAATACATCATTATTCGAAAGAAAAAACTAAAACATGACAATGCTAACACAAACTATCACATTCTCCTCATTGTTGAGTCAAGACAAAATTGAAGATACATAATTATTAAATATTTAATTGATTAATAAGAAGTACCCAATAATATTATTCTCTATTTACTTCCTCCTTATTTTCATCTTCCTCCTTATTCTGATTGAATATATAACTTTTACACTAATAGTCCATAACCTGCATGATTTTACTGGATTTACAATTATTAAAAAATAGTTACATGCTTAAATAAAAAGTAATTGGCCCTTTAAAATGCATGGTGATTGATATCGTCCCTCTTTCATAGGAGATAGGTTATTGTGTTTTGGTTAGGATATACGTAGGGATTTTGACCTTCTCAAGTGTTCTAGAAGAATGCTTAAATGCAACTTGTTCGTCATTTCCTTTGTCACATGGCCCACCTATAAAGGCATAATGCCCCATACCTTCAATTCTAATAAGAAGATCTAGATGACATGCAACCTACAAGATGTTGTTCTTAGCTTCTTAGTTGTTCAGCTGCATAAACTCGTAAGAGCTGAACTAAATGGTTCTATTACTTAGAAGACTTAGATATATGTACACATACTTCACTTTGAGCTGAAGAAGAATTTGTAAAATCCGTATTAACATGTTCTGGGTAATACAAAATAATTTTGGTGATTAAATTATTCGGGGATTTAACGAAACTAAGCTATTCCACTGCCCACAAAATAAAAGTCGATTGAGATTACAATTTCCTCCCTTTTTCCACAACATTTCTCCCATTTTTTTTTCTGTGAAATATTTTTTTCTGGAAAGTAGTTTCTTGATAAGTGAATCATTTATGGGTTCTTGTGAATCATTAGTCAGGAAACTTGGATCAATGAATTTGACCTAATAAACTAGACAATTGAACTCTGACAGTAATATCATAAATAGTTTATTAAAAATAAATGAAATCTAAAAGAAGAAGATGAGGTGCCCATTTTTCTGTCTATTCTTGAAGTCATCGCATTTGTCAATACTTAGCGTAGTCTTCACACTTTACCACTTGCATTTTCATTGTCGTGCATGTACAACGTCTCATACGCGAAATTTGACAACTATAATTTGTTTTGATGTACATTAATGAAATCTTCACCTAATAGGCCAAAAGAAGGTTGCGTCCTAATTAGCTTCCTATTGCCACCACTTTTCGTTTGCGTGCAAGAGAGTTCATTGCCTTGACTCGAGTAGGCTAATGTTTCTGCGTGACTGTGGAAATATCAAGTCTTCCAATAAAGATGTCGGAGTCATGCATTAATTGGGTTTGAATCATGTGATCAAGCATTCATGTTTAATTCCTCATTATTTATAGCAAATGCAAATTAGTATTTTAATACAACTTGGTTGTGGGCTTTGTATTTTGTTTTCTGGTTGACAGGGCATTTGCTTTGTCACGTTTTATTGTTTTGTGGGATTGCGGGTGTTTCTTTGAGGTTTGTTGGATTCCTATTGGTTTGGCTCAAGGACTCCATTATTGCCTATTTTTGGCTTCTAACTTGACTTACTAGTGTGTGGGCTTCTAGAGCCCCATCCTATGGTTGGGGCATCCTTATGGCTCTGTATGAGCTCTCTTCATTTGGGGTTCAATGGTGTGGTCTATTATTTATTAGTTGCCTATTACACCTATAGCTACCTTGTCTTGTTTTGTTGACAGATTGCATGCAGATGAATCTCTTCTATGACTTCCTTTGGTGCCCCTATTTCCTATCCCTATTGCAGGTTTTGACCTATGATGGTGGTGTTTTGTGGTTTGTTGGTGTAGCATCTATGATGGGGGTAGGTGATTCATGTGGTAAGATAACTTCTTCTACAATTTTTTGACCACGTGTTCTCCTATCTCATGGGTTTGCATATCTTTTATCAGAACTAGACAAAAGTATTTCCTTCTATTGACTTTCATTATGGGCTATGAACCTTACTTTGGTTGGTGGTATCAGTTTCTTGGGCCATGTGGTGGTTTTGGGGCCTTCATGTTTTCTCACTCCTACTCCTTTCTTGATGAGCTCTTTTCTTGTTTAATGGGGATCTAGGGTAATTTATTTTGTGTTTAAATCATGATGAGGATCTATTCCAATTACATTGATGTTTCTACTCTTCTTGAGCGCCCTATCGAGATGGGCCTTTTCTAGCTTCTTGCTTTCTGTTATTCTTCTTTGCTACATTCATGAGAATTTATGGGTTTCTATTGTTGAGCAAGTTGCTA
>NW_026731067.1:0-2377 GCF_030272615.1 Cryptomeria japonica | reverse complement strand
AACCCATGGAACAGTAGCAAGAGAAAGCCAAAATCCATAGAACCCTCACGGGTTTGCAATTATTTTGGATTTTCCCAACATTGAGAGCAATTTTCAACAATGGCACCCAGTCGAACAAGTAAGATTTGATTGGTTTGATTATTTTTGTTTGCATTTTAATTGAAGTAGGGTTTTTTAATTGATTTAAGTTTTGTTTTTATTAATTTGATGTCAAATTCTTCAAGAAACCCCCAAAAATGAAATAGACAACAAAGACCTCCTCCTGCACAAGCAACACAAGCAAACCCTGTAAACATTACACGTGAGAAACAAGAAAAATCTCAAAATCCCTCAAAATGCTGCTACTCAACAACCACCGCCACCCCAAAACCCTCCATGTCCTCCATTAGATCATGTAGATGTCACACAAGAGGATCTCATCAACCGCCTTACACAAAAAATTGCCCAAATTTCTATATTGGTGAATTGGTTGAGGTCCTCTAGGCTTGAGCACCACTCAACCCTTGCCAGAACACTAGAAACAATGGCTAATAGTGTAAATGAGGTATCTAGGGAGGTTACGAAATGTCGTTCATGGAGGGATAGATGTCAAACATTTTATGCGGATGGTTGTCATATGAATAAGTGAAAGAAAAGGGCATAGGTAAAGCTGACATATGTGCTCTTTTCACTGATCTTGTTACCAGTAACAACCTAGGACTAAATACGACTCGGTTTCCTATACATTGGTGTGTTCATACTAGGCTAAAAGAAGCTTTTTGGGATAGGTGGTATATGGTCTTTGACCAACCACCTTGTAATAATTGGGAGGTGCCTCTATATTTTTTGAGAAAGTTTGTATTATGAGTTTATCCTCAGTGAGAAGTCGAATTACTTTGACATCCGACAATTTCAAGGTAGAGGGAGAGGCTCTGCGCAAGATAGACCTGGGGCCCATAGGGTGGTAGAGCCACAACATAGGAGGCGTACAACTCCTAAACCAATGGTTCATGTCACTGTCCCTATATCCTTGAAGGAGTCTATGGAATTACAAACTCTTTAGGCAGCTGCATCATTGACTGATGTCATTGTTTAGCATGGCACACTGTTGGTCGAAGCAAAGGATGTACCAAGACCTGCGACACCTCCTTCATCAATGATACCTCCTTCATAAATGACACCTCCTTCATCAACGACACCTCCTTCATCAGTGACATCTCCTTCATCAACAACATCAATGATACCTCCTTCATAAATGACACCTCCTTCATCAACGACACCTCCTTCATCAGTGACCATCTCCTTCATCAACAACACCTCCTTCATCAATGACACCTCCTTCATTAGCGTCACCTCATGCATCATTTGGCATGAGCCAACCCATTCAACATATGTGCCCCACCTACAGGGTGTATGTTCTGGTGTAGACACTGACACAGACAAGGATGGTTTGATATCTCATTCGTATACATGTTGCATGAGTAGATGCCATGCCTTCCACTGTAGAGAATGTGGCCTCTCACCGACGAACTGATCAATATGTTGTACCCTCTCTATCAAGACACAGGTGCGTTTAATTCTGTTTATGACATGTTATCAATTAAGTGACTAAATCTTATAAAAAGAAATGAATTTTTAATTTAAAAAAAATATTAAAGTGACATATAAAGAAAATGCATTGCAGGGTTGCAACAGGTGGTTGGAGTACACCACATCTTTTCAGTCGACTCCATGGTCACGAGTAGTTTTCGCCACTAGAGGTAAAGATTTTGTAAATTTGTTAAAAATATAATAATACATTGCTTTCAAAATATCTTTTTATTAATTATATGTATCATTACTTAAGTGTTTTATAGGGCTTATCAGTGGCTTGAAATGTCCCAACTTCATGATATCATGCTTTCGGCCCATTGGACTTTGGCCAAGATAGCTATGCGGTTACCATTTAGATTTATATATTTTTTGATTTAAGTGATATATTAAATACATGCTCTTTTTCCCTTATGTTAATTTTTTTTTGTTAGTTTTACCCCACCTGCCTTGAGGACATCTCATATGAGGAAAGTCATCCTCTAGCACTCTGAGGCAAAAAAAGATATCCTCTCGGACGCCCAAATGACAGAAGGTAATTCGGTACAATTTAAATTCATTTGTTGAAATGTATTATGATTAAACATGTATATGTAGATATTGATAAATGCACTTAATTTATTCGTTCTATATATAGAAACATATGGGGCTTTATAGAATTAATGAATGCACCTGATGTCGATGAGGTTCAACAGAGGGAAGAGGTGATATCTTCATATTCACTTTGGATTGCATTCTTGCTTGTTCGAAATAACTAAAGGTCGAAATAACTAAATCCTTTTAATGTCTATATCATATGTTATCATTT
>NW_026731066.1:0-2402 GCF_030272615.1 Cryptomeria japonica | reverse complement strand
AGTGTTATCACAATGTATGATCACCGGTTCTATCATATCCTGCTTGAATCCTTCCAAGACATCTCTCATCCATATAGATTTCATATAAATCATGGATGCAACTACATACTCCACTTCTATTGTTGACTGAGATATACATGTTTGTTTCTTACTGGTCCAAGATACCAGTATTCCTCCTAGAAAGAATGCACCATCAGTTGTGCTCTTTCGGTCATCTACATTTCCTGCCTAATCAGCATCAGTGAATACCTGCAAAGAAAAATTGTCTTTATATGGATACCACAATCCATAATCAACTATCCCTCTAAGATATATGTATATTCTCTTCACTGTTGTCATATGTGTCTCCTTAAGGCTCTTCTGAAATATTGCTACTAAACCAACTGCATGGGCAATATCCGGTCTACTATGAACAACATAGTGAAGTTTCCCAATCATAGATATGTATTCCTTCTTATCCACTGAGGGTGAATCATCATCTTTTGACAATCTACAACCTTAACCATAGGTGTTCCAACCGGTTTATAGTCTTCCATTCCAAAGGTCTTTAACACTTACTTCACATACTTGGACTAACTGATAAAAATTCCACCTTTCATCTATTGTACCTACAAACCAATGAATAATTTAATCTCACCTATCAGAGACATCTCAAACTCTTCCTTCATCTCATTTGCAAAAGTCATACTCATATCATCATTTCCTCCAAATTTGACGTCATCAACAAATACTTCTGCAATCAACATTTTGTCTCCTTCAGTCTTCAAATAAATATTTGTGTCCTCACTGGTTCTCTGAAATCTTATCTATATCAGATGTGCATGAATTATTTAAAACCATGCCTTTGGTGCTTGCTTTAATCCATATAAATCTTTATGTAGTTTGCATACCATATCCTTCTCTTCAATCAATGCAAACCCATCTAGTTGTTCAATATACACCTCTTCTTCAAGAATACCATTCAGAAATGTTGACTTTACATCCATTTGGTAAACTTTAAAGCCTTTAAAAGCTACAAATGCAAGTAGCATCCTAACACCTTCAAGCCTAGCAACCGGTACAAAGGTCTCTCCATAATCTCCACATTCTTCTTGTGCATACCCTTTGCAAACTAGTCTTGCCTTGTTTCTAAAAACTTCACCATCTTCATTTAGCTTGTTTCTAAATACCCACTTTGTACCAATCACATTTTTATCATCAAGTCTAGAAACAAGTGACCAAGTGTTGTTTTTCTCAATTTGATCAAGCTCTTCATTCATTTCCTTTATCCAATCATAATCCTAAAGAGCTTCTCTTATTGTCTGCAGTTCAACTATGGAAATCAAACAAGCACTTTCTCTAATTTTTCTTCTAGTCTGCACTCCAGCATTCTTTTCACCTATTATCTAGTCTTCAGAATTATTTAACTACACGTATCTAAGTATAACCGGTTCCGGTATAGAAGTTTCTTCTTGTTCTTCTCCATCATCATCTTCATCTTCTACCGATTGAGCATATTCACCACATTGTTCTACTCTGCATCAATTTGAATCTTCGGTTAAATAATTACTATCTTGTTAGGGTTCCCACAGATACTAAGAGGGGGGGGTGAATCAGTATCTGACCGGTAATGAGATTTTCTTAAAATAGAACATGCAGAACATAAAGTAACAGTGTACCGGTATGCAAGAATTAATGTAATTAACAGAATCAAAAACATCCACATGAAAAGAACACCATAACACAAGATGTTTAACGAGGAAACCCGGTGTGGGAAAAACCTCGGTGGGATTTGTGACCCACAATATTCACTTACTGGCCAATAAGAGAATATTACTTACAATAGGGGCCTGCACATGCAAGAAGGCCAATTGCCTAGAGCACACTGCTCAATAAGAAGTCACACTGACTTACAATGAGGATTATGCAAATCCAATGATCTATACTGCTTTACAATAGCATCTTCAATGCTAGATTTAGTACCGGTTCTCGCTTTGTCCTTTACATATACCCTTGACCTACAATTCGCACATTAGGTCTGCCTTATAATTTTCTTTACGCTTCCTATCCATATCCTACAAATGACTACAATGATCTTTTTTATATACAAGAGTCATTTTACAATTTGCCAAGTCGGCTTACAATAATAAACAAAATATTACATATCAAAAATCTTGTCGGCCTCTGTGCCAGTATACATCTTTTCTTCTGTGTCGGTGTCAATGTCGGTGTAGAGTGATCTTGTTGATGCCGGTATAATGTCTTGCTTGAATAATGCTTTACCGGTAGAATGTCTTGCCGGTGCCATAGGATTGCAATGTTGCCGGTATAATGTCTTGCCAGTGCCATAGGATTGCAAGGTTGCCTGTGTAATGCTTTGCCGGTATAATGTCTTGCCGGTGCCATAGGATTGCAAGGTTGCC
>NW_026731065.1:0-2402 GCF_030272615.1 Cryptomeria japonica | reverse complement strand
ATAATGAACTAATCTATAAAATGATCTAACTAAAATGATACTTCCATTCTTCATATGCTATCTTATAACAGTGATTGATTTCATCATTGAGCTTTTAAAATGTTGTAAGAAAATACAAGCAACTTGACATAAAGATCCAAGATGACTTGAGTATTTCTTACATGGATTTTGATATAGCAAGTTTATACAAGCAAACTTGATATAATGAATCAAGTTGACTTGAGTATTTCTTGCAAAACAGACAAGGATTATCTCCTTTCATGCATGAATCGGAACATCCTCCTTGATCTTTTGTCGATCATATCCTTAGACAAGTACATACTTTAATAAGAGATAAACCACAAACAGCAAACAAAGAAAATAATCATGTCCCATCATAGCTTCTCTAGTCATGGACATCCTTGAGTTGCATAGAGTACATGATTAACAATAAAATCAAGATATAAACATTGAATCTTCCATGTCATTCACATGTTCTCATGGTCATTAACTGATATAATCAAATTGATGAATGATCATTGATAATCCTTTATTACGTGTTGGTTGATTCTTCATTTCCTAAGTTTCACGATTCAGTTGTTATAAAATGCCTTGATCTTCGTTTGTTGCCTTGTTGCTCGTTATCTGTTTCAAAATCCTAAATGTTTTTTGTTCTTCTACGTTTTCCAAATGTTTTGGATTTTCAAAGATTCAAAAGATCACCTTAGCAAAAGGAATTAGGATTTTGCCCCCAGCGGAAACAAAACTTTATTATGGATGCACGAATTGATCAAGATCCAAACCATGGCAGGATATAATGCAGATTGATTGATTCTGATAAAATCTAAGATAGTGACTATGATAAGTATGTCAAAGATTGATAACTGTTGGTAAGCTGTATATTTTTTGTTAAATGGTTCAAAGCAATAGATGCAAAAAATGAAATGGATGAGCTAAGATAGATGGAAGCGATAGATGTGATTAGGATGGAGTGGATAGGTGCGCAAAGCGATCTCATAGATGGAAGAACTCACTTTTTTTAGATAGCACTTGTTCACCAGGTTTTCACTGTCTAAATTTATTGTATTGTTTCCATATTTTGATTTTTTTCTTCTTTTTTGTTTTCACTGTTTTATGCTTTTTAGGAATTTTCTACTTTTCTGATTTTTACTGATTTTTTCAAGACTTTATATGCTTTTTATTGATTTTTTTCAGAAATTTACAACTCATGCATAGAATTTCTTGAGATGGATAGAATTGATAGGTTCATCAAACCAATCACCTTCCGAGGTAGATAACTTGTATGCTCCTGAGCCATAAGCTCCTACTATGACAAAAGGACCTAACCAATTTGGTTCAAATATACCCTTCTTTTCTCGGTCTTGTTGATTTCTTGGATTCTCCCTTAGAACTATATCTCCAATCTGAAAAATGTGTGGCTTGACTCTGTGATTATAAATTCTTGCCATTCTCTATTGATATACCTTCAAATAATCTATTTCCTTTTGGCGACATTCCTGAATCAACTCAAGTTCTTGAAGTCTAGAAACTCGTTCTTCTTCTTCTAATATAAGACCTTTCAAGGAAACTCGTAGAAAAGGTATCTCTACTTCTATTGGTAGTATGGCTTATGATCCATAGACTAAGCAATATGGAGTTGCCCTCGTTGGTGTGCAAATGTTGGTTCGGTATGCCCAAAGAGCAGGATTTAGCTGAATGTGTCGGTCTTTTCCAACTTCATTGATTGTTTTTTCAGGATTTTCAAGATAGTCTTGTTTGATACCTTAGCTTGACCATTTCCTTGTGGATAATATGGAGTAGAAAACCTATGTTGGATATGGAATCGCTCACATAGTTCCTTCACATCTTGATTCTTAAATGGTCGTCCCTTATCAGTGATAATGGTCATAGGAACTCCATAGCGACAGATTATATAATTCAATATGAATGATGATATTTGTTTTCCTGTCACTTTTGTCAAAGGTACTAATTCAATCCATTTAGTGAAATATTCAGTAGCAATCAAAATGAACTTATATCCATTAGAGAATGAAGGATTTATCTTATCTACCAAATCAAGGCCCCATTGAGAAAATGGCCATGATCCTGCTATGGGATGCAATTCTTGTGCTAGTGCATGGATGAGATTCCCATGGATCTGACATTGTTTGCATTTCTTAGCATATGTGAATAAATATCTCTCCAAAATGTGTCGACTTGAATTTCATCATCAGAATACTACCTACAACATATTAGTTTCACAAAATAGAAAGGAAATGCTACAGGAAATCCAAACTCAACCAATGAAACTACATGAAATGAATATTAAAATAAAAACATTATTTTTACCTTCATGATTTAAGTCTCATTGTGTCCTAACTCCATTGTTCCTAGTTGCAGATGATGTGCACTCAGACAAGCAC
>NW_026731064.1:0-2405 GCF_030272615.1 Cryptomeria japonica | reverse complement strand
TTTCCAAAGCCTCAAAAAATCCGAATAAAATAGGCAGACTAGTTTCTCTATGGTTAACACTGTCTGGATTGATGTCAGTAGGGTTCTGTTCTTTATACAATGTCTTCAGTGCAGTTCTAATGGTTGTTGTTTAGTAATATCTTCAATGCAGTTGCAATGGTGGTTGTTATTAAACATGATAGATAAAAATGATATATAAAAATTATATATTATTATATATAAAAATTATATATTATTATTACATATGAAAAATTAAATTAAAAATGATATATTTATATTTCAATTAATTATTTCACATTATAAATGAATGGTTTATAAAGATTTTGTTTCAAATCAATCAACTAACCAACTAATTTACCAGAATGCAACTTCTCAATTAATTATTTATTAAATCTAATCTTAATTCATTAAAGTTTACAATCCCTCCTCACTTCAAGATATATATTACCAAAAAAAATTGAAAAACAATAATAAATCTATAGAAACATCTCCACCATATCTCCATATAGAACCTCAAACTATTCATCTGGAAGCAAATAACATATCTGCAAAACTATGAACCAGAACAAACTCAATAATCCCTAGATACCACTCACTATGTTTGTAAATCAAGACAAACTCAATAATCTGCAAATCAAAACAACTGTGCTATGACCTATGATCCCCTTGCTTTACGCAGGGACTCAAACATGATAAAATAGTGTGGCTTCACATGCCATATATCATTTGTAAATGAGACGATTACTGGAAATGATAAATATTCTTTCCTCAATCTCTAATAAATTTAATTAATCCTATTAAAACCTAACTATCAAATGTAGTATTCACAAATTGAAAGGTTTGGTTAGATGTAAAATAAAATACAAACACAATTTATAGTCATCATTAAATGGTCAGATTCAACCAAAAATAAACCTTATACTAATGCCAAATCTTCAACACAATAGTTTCTCAAATTCCGCCAAGGATCAATTGAAGGCCAGAAAAAAACTTACTAGTGATCTTCATAATAAAACACTGCTCAACAATATTGTAGTTTAAACAAAATGAACATGTCCAGCAAGAACTTCACGCAAGTACCAATTCTCATATTGAAATTAATTCCAACTTGAAGCAGGTTTGAATCTATTATAATTAATTTTTGGTAAAACCCAACATAAACTTTCAGCATCATTTTCAAGCAAACTAGTAGCAAGTTAGCAAATACCGTATATCAGTTTAGTAGGGATTAGGTCCATCTTCCACTTTGCAATCATGCAATAGCCATCCCACATTTAACTTTCAGACTAATCTATCATCCATGCCTTATCTTTCTATCATGAATTTATGCTTTTCTATTGCAGATGCTTTTCATGGGCTGGATTAAAAAGCCAGCAAACACTTCATGAAGATCACTGTTAAAATAGGCAGCCTAGTTTCCCTATGGTTAACACTGTCTGGATTGATGTCAGTAGGGTTCTGTTCTTTATATAATGTCTTCAGTGCAGTTGTAATGGTTGTTGTTTAGTAATATCTTCAGTGCAGTTGCAAAAGTAGGGTTCTGTTTTTTATATAATGTCTTCAGTGCAGTTCTAATGGTTGTTGTTATTAAACATGAAAGATAAAAATTTTAAAAAATTATATTATTGTTGCATATGAAAAATACAATTAAAAATGGTATATTCATATTTCAATTAATTATTTCACATTATAAATGAATGGCTTATAAAGCTTTTGTTTCAAATCAACCAACTAACCAACTAATTTACAATTAATTTACCAGAATGCAATTTCTCAATTAATTATTTATTAAATCTAATCCTAATTCACTAAAGTTTACAATATGGCTTATAAATATTTTATTTCTCATCAACCAACTAACCAACTAATTTAGCAGAATGCAACTTCTCAATTAATTATTTATTAAATCGAATCCTAATTCACTAAAGTTTACAATCCCTCCTCACCTCAAGGTATGTATTACAAAACAAAAATTAAATCTATAGAAGCATCTCCACCATATCTCCATATAGCACCTCAAACTATTCATCTGGAAGCAAATTTTCTAGCTAATCACCAAACCTCTTCAGAACTTCCCAATCTGCTCATGTCTAGGCAAATGTCTGGATTATCCAATAATACCTATGAACCACAAACATACCACTCTTTTTGTGAATTTAGACAAAGTCTATCATATACAGTAACATATGACAAAACTATGAACGAAGACAAACTCAATAATCCCTAGGTACCACTCACTATGTTTGTAAATCAAGACAAACTCAATAATCTGCAAATCAAAACAGCTGTGCTATGACCTATGATCCCCTTGCTTTACGAAGGGACTCAAACATGATAAAAATAGTGTTGCTTCACATGCCATATATCATCTGTAAATGAGAAGATTAAAAATAGTGTTGCTTCAC
>NW_026731063.1:0-2419 GCF_030272615.1 Cryptomeria japonica | reverse complement strand
CCTCCCCTTCTCGTTATCCTATTGTATCCCTCTCTTCCCTACTCTCTCTCTCTCTAACTCCCTCCCCCTCTCATTAACCTATTCTATTGCTCTCTTCCTACCCCCTACTCTCTCTCTCTCCTCTCTTCTCTCTCCTCCCTCTTTCCCAATCCCCCCCCTTCCCCACCCCCTCTCTTTCCCTCTCTTTATCTATTCTCCCCATCTCTGCCCTCTTCTCTCTTTGTCTCTAACACTCTCTCCCTCCCTCCCCTCTCCTTATCCTATTCTATCCCTCTCTTCCTACCCCTAATATTTCTCTCTCTCTCTCTCACTCTCTCTCTCTCTCTCTCTCTCTCTCTCTCTCTCTATCTCTCTCTCTCTCTCTCTCTCTCTCTCTCTCCTTTTCCCAATCTCCCTCTCTCTCCCTCTCTTTAATCCTATTCTCCCCATCTCTGCCCTCCCTCTCCCTCTCTCCCAATTTGTCCTCTATCTCTCCCCCTCTCTCTCCCTCCCCCTCTCCTTATCCTTCTCTCTCTCTCTCTCTCTCTCTCTCTCTCTCTCTCTCTCTCCCTCTCCTCTCTCTCTCTCTCTCTCTCTCTCCCCCTTTTCTTTCTTTCCCTATCTCTCTCCCTCTCTTCCTATCCCCTTCTCTCTTTGTCTCTAACTCTCCCCCCCTCCCCCCCCTCTCTCTCTCCCTTCTCTTTCTTTCCCTATCTCTCTCCCTCTCTTCCTATCCCCTTCTCTCTCTGTCTCTAACTCCCTCTCCCTCCCCCTCTCATTATCCTATTGTATCCCTCTCTTCCTACTCTCTCTCTCCCTCTGTCTCTAACTCCCTCCCCCTCTCATTATCCTATTCTATTGCTCTCTCTCTCTCTCTCTCTCTCTCATCTCTCTCTCCTCTCTCCCCCCCCCTTCTCTTTATTTCCCTATCTCTCTCCCTCTCTTCCTATCCTCTTCTCTCTTTGTCTTTAACTCCTACTCTCCCTCCCCCTCTCCTTATCCTATTCTATCCCTCTCTTCCTACCCCCTAATATTTCTCTATCTAACTCTCTCTCCCTCCCCCTCTCCCTATCATATTCTCTCTCTCTCTCTCTTCTCTCTCCTCTCTCTCTCCTCTCTCTCTCTCTCTCTCTCTCTCCTTTTCCCAATCTCCTCTCTCTCCCTCTCTTTATCCTATTCTCCCCATCTCTGCCCTCTTCTCTCTTTGTCTCTAACTCTCTCTCCCTCCCCCTCTCCTTATCCTATTCTATCCCTCTCTTCCTACCCCCTAATATTTCTCTCTCTAACTCTCTCTCCCTCCCCTCTCCCTATCATATTCTCTCTCCCCCCCTCTCTCTCTCTCACACCCTCTCTCCCTTCTCTTTCTTTCCCTATCTCTCTCCCTCTCTTCCTATCCGCCTCTCTCTCTCCCTCTCTCTCTCTCTCAATCCTATTCTCACCCTCTCTCCCTTCTCTTTCTTTCCCTATCTCTCTCCCTCTCTTCCTATCCCCTTCTCTCTGTCTGTCTCTGTCTCTGTCTCTGTCTCTCTCTGTCTCTGTCTCTGTCTCTGTCCTGTCTCTGTCTCTCTCTCTCTCTCTCTCTCCTTTTCCCAATCTCCCTCTCTCTCCCTCTCTTTATCCTATTCTCCCCATCTCCGCCCTCCCTCTCCCTCTCCCTCTCTCCCAATTTGTCCTCTATCTCTCCCCCTCTCTCCCCCCTCCCCTCTCCTTATCCTACTCTCTCTCTCTCTCTCTCTCTCTCTCCTACCTCTCCCTCTCCCCCTCCCTCTCGCTCCCTCTCCCTCTTCCCTCTCCCTCTCTCCCAATTTGTCCTCTGTCTCTCCTCTTTGTCTCTCTCTCCTTTTTTACCAATCTCCCTCTCTCTCCCTCTCCCCCTCTCCTTTTCCTAATCTCCCTCTCGCCCTCTCCCTCTCTCCCACTCCTTCTCTCTCTCCTCTCTCTCTCTCCCTCTCTCCTAATTTCTCCTCTATCTCTCCCCCCCCCTCTCTCTCTCTCTCTCTCTCTCTCTCTCTCTCCTCTCTCTCTCTCTCTCTCTCTCTCTCTCTCTCTCTCTCCTTCTCTCCTTTTCCCAATCCCCCTCTCTCCCTCTCCCTTGCTACTTTTCCTAATCTCCCTCTCTCTCCCTCTCCCTCTACCTCCACCCCCCCCTCTCTCTCTCTCTCTCCTCTCTCTCTCTCTCTCCCTCCCTCTCTTCCTATCCCCTTCTCTCTGTCTCTAACTCTCTCTCTTTGTCCCCCTCTCCTTATCCTATTCTATCCCTCTCTTCCTACTCCCTACTCTCTCTATCTTCCTCTCCCTCTCTTAATCTTGTCATCACCCTCTCTCTCTCTCTCTCTCTCTGACCCAATCTCCCTCTCCCCCTCTCCTTTTCCCAATCTCCCTCTCCCTCTCTCCTTTTCCTAATCTCTCTCTCTCTCTCTCTCTCTCTCTTCCTATCCCC
>NW_026731062.1:0-2427 GCF_030272615.1 Cryptomeria japonica | reverse complement strand
CCATTTAAACCTATGGGTTTGTGTTATCGCTTCCTAAAAAATCCTATCTCGGTTTCGGGCAACTCGATTCTATTTTCTTGTGGTGAGATTTTTTCTGTCGCATCAAAAACCATCAAAAACTGTCAGTGAGAGGTGACAAAATAGTGCATCTTTCATTCTTCTTGTCATGGGAACAAACCATTAGCGTGAGCACATCCAGGTGGCTAGGTTTACGCTAGGTGTTCCCTTTGCTTTCTCCCCAAGATGTCCGATCATTACAAGCCACCTCGTAGCGACATTTTCCCCTGAGCGCTCAAAGTAGAAAAAATGGTCAAACTTTGACATAGTGTAACTCGGAGACCATGGCACTTATGGATGATCTGTTTGAACCTATGGGGTCGTGTTATTTCTGCCTACAAAATCCTATCTCGGTTTTGGGCAACTTAATTCCATTTTCTTGTGGTGAGATTTTTTCTGTCGCATCAAAAACCATCAAAAACTGTCAGTGAGAGGTGGCAAAATAGTGCATCTTTCATTTTGTTTGTCATGGGAATGAACTATTAGCGTGAGTGCATCTGGGTGGCTAGGTTTACACTAGGTGTGCCCTTGTCTTGCTCCCCAAGATGTCCGATCGTTACGAACCACCTCATAGCGACGTTTTCCCTTGAGCGCTCAAAGCAGAAAAAATAGTCAAACTTTGACGTAGCGTAACTTGGAGACCGTGGCACTTATGGATGATCCCTTTGAACCTATGGGTTATGTTATTTCTGCCTACAAAATCCTATCTCGGTTTTGGGCAACTCGATTCCATTTTCTTGTGGTGAGATTTTTTTTGTCGCATCAAAAATCATCAGTGAGAGGTGGCAAAATAGTGCATCTTTCGTTCTGCTTGTCGTGGGAATGAACTATCAGCGCGAGCACATCTAGGTGGCCAGGTTTACGCTAGGTGTGCCCTTGTCTTTCTCCCCAAGGCATCTGATTGTTACGAGCCACCTCGTAGCGACCTTCTCCCTTGAGCGCTCAAAGCGGAAAAAATGGTCAAACTTTGACATAGTGTAACTTGGAGACCGTGGCACTTATGGATGATCTATTTGAACCTATGGGGTCATGTTATCAATGCCTACAAAATCCTATCTCAGTTTCGGGCAACTCGATTCCGTTTTCTTGTGGTGAGATTTTTTCTGTCGCATCAAATACCGTCAGTGAGAGGTGGCAAAATAGTGCATCTTTCATTCTCCTTGTTAGGATCCTCGATTTTCTCTCACCTCTCTAAGGCATAGTGTAATGTGGTTCTACTTATCCTTAATGACTTTCTTGTTTTGCTTATTAAACGAGATTTTTCCATTTCCTTTCCCATTATGGTTGATGTGAGGAAACGACGAGTAACATTAGCATCTTTAGTGCATGATTTTGAACCAATGGCTTGGTATGCATCAAAAAGATTTCTCACAATGGTTCTTTCACTATTATTTTCGGATGTTCTTAACCCCAAAATTTTCATTGTCTCTCTAAATTTCATATTTTTAATCATTTCAACAACTAATTGGCATCTTCCACTTTGATTTAAGTTTTCAAAATAGTTATTCCAAATTCTTCTAACCGTTCTTCTACAAGTTCTTTCGGAAATTTTATCATGCATTGGCTTCACAATATTTTCATCAATATCTATTAGGAACTTTGGTTTTCTACGAATTATTCTAAGAGGTGTTAAGATTGGTGCATGCTCTTCGTTTTCATTAGGTGTATTCATTATATGTATTTGAATTGGTGTATGTTGATCATTTTGATTTGGTGCATTAATCATATCAATTTCAATTGTTGAATGTTCATCACTTTCATTAGGTGCATTAGATGACATACCTTCACATAATCTCTTCATACACTCCCTTTGTCTTTCCTTTGCTGCCTCTCTTTGTTCATTTGTTCCTCTCTTATTCTTTCCCATTTTCCTACACATAACATCATGATGACAATCCACAATCAAATAGCAAAAAAACAACAAATGATCATCATTTTGATATAATCTAAAGTAACAATAATAAAATAACTTCAAAAAAAACCAAAATACAAGACAAATAAATCATAATCAAAGCAAAAAAACAACAAATGATCATGATTTTGTTATTATCTAAAGTAAAAATTATAAAATAACTTAAAAATCAATCATTCCAAAGCAAAAGTGACAAAAGAATATGAAAACCTGATTGTTACTGTCCCATAAAATCATGTGCAAAAGCAGTGGGGCCTTCAAACAACTTGCAATGTTGGTTTTTAGGCCGTTGGGACTAAAATATATAAAGATTTTCCCATAACCCATATAGGTTATGGAAACCTTATATGTCAACATTCACAATTTCTCATAACCCGTATGGGTTATGTAGAACTAGAAGTTTTGGCCTTAGTTCTACATAACCCGTACGGGCTATGTAGAACTAGGAAAATGAGAGG
>NW_026731061.1:0-2440 GCF_030272615.1 Cryptomeria japonica | reverse complement strand
GAGAGAGAGAGGGGGGAGGGAAGGTAGAGATAGGAAGAGAGGTTGAGGGAGGGAGAGAGGGAGGAGAACAGGGGGAGGGTGGGAGAGAAGAAGGGGTTATGGAGGAAGGGATAGGGAGAGTAGGGTGGTGGGAGAGAGGAGGAAAGGAGGGAGAGAGAGAGAGAGAGGAGAGAGAGAGAGAGAGAGAGAGAGAGAGAGAAGAGAGAGAGAGAGAGAGAGAGAGGAGAGAGAGAGGGGGAAGGTAGAGAGAGGCAAAGAGGTAGAGGGAGGGAAAGAGGGAGAGAAGATGGGGGAGGGAGGGAGCTATAACGATACCAAATAGCACACCATAGGACCTATAAGGACACCAAATAGTGTCGTAAGGGTCATATGGCATCCTATGACCTCTTAGGACATCATATGGTGTTCTTATGTATCCTATGGTATCTTAAGGGGTCATATGGTGTTCTAAGGGGTCACATGACACCATATGACCTATTAGGAAACAATACAACCTCTAATGGACACTTAAGGGGTCATATGGTGGGCTGATAAAATTATATATTAAATTTTAAAGTTATGAATAGAACATAATACAATAGAACTTCAATAGTTTAGTTTTGACATAGCTAAGTGTAAGAGATTGACCTAACCCTAAGAGTACTGCCTAAGTTCTAAAAATATATGATGTTATTAAATTTACAAGGTTAGAGGACTGATTTTGATTGTGACTATAGAAATTATAGAAGAAGAGAAAGAGGGATGGGGTATGGAGGAAGGGAGAAATGGAGAGACTGAGAGAGAGAGGGATGGGGTATGGGAGAGAGAGAGAGAGAAGGGGGGGGGAGGAAGAGATATCAAATCTAGGGAACAATATGACCCTTAGAACACAATATGACCCCTACAACATGTTGCTTTGTTTGACACTATTTTACACATCTGCTCTGCTCATTAAAAACACATTCGAGAAGAATATTGTTGCAGGTTTCCTTGTTTGTCATGGTAATACACTTGTGGTTCAATTTCAAACCCTATTCCTCCGATTTCAATATACACACACAAATCCATCAGTCATTATCTTAGGAGAGCATACATGATAAAAATGAAAGAGGAAGTTGCACACAAGAAATAAATTCACTTACTTCTACAAAAGTGCAGAGGGATATGGAGGGAGGGAGGGAGAGAAGAAGAGAAAGAGGGATGGGGTTCAATAGTTTAGTTTTGACATAGCTAAGTGTAAAAGATTGACCTAACCCTAAGAGTACCGCCTAAGTTCTAAAATTATATGATGCTATTAAATTTACAAGGTTAGAGGGACTGATTTTGATTTGTGACTATAGAAATTATAGAAGAAGAGAAAGAGGGGATGGGGTATGGAGGAAGGGAGAAATGGAGAGACTGAGAGAGAGAGGGATGGGGTATGGAGAGAGAGAGAGAGACGGGGGGGGGAGGAAGAGATATCAAATCTAGGGAACAATATGACCCCTACAACATGTTGCTTTGTTGACACTATTTTACACATCTGCTCTGCTCATTAAAAAACACATTCGAGAAGAATATTGTTGCAGGTTTCCTTGTTTGTCATGGTAATACACCTGTGGTTCAATTTCAAACCCTATTCCTCCTATTCAATATACACACACAAAATCCATCAGTCAATTATCTTAGGAGAGCATACATGATAAAAAATGAAAGAGGAAGTTGCACACAAGAAATAAATTCACTTACTTCTACAGAAGTGCAGAGTGATATGGAGGGAGGGAGGGAGAGAAAGAAGAGAAAAGAGGGATGGGGTATGGCTGAAGGGATAAGGGGAGAGAGAGAGAGAGAGAGATGAGAGAGGAGAGAGAGAGAGAGAGAGAGAGAGAGAAGAAGGAGGGGGAGGGAGATGAAGAGATATCAAATCTAGGACACAATATGACCCTTAGAACACAATATGACCCCTAACAACATCTAAGGGGGTCATAGGGTGTCCTAAGGGGTCATATGACACTATATTATCCCTTAGCACACCATAGGACCTATAATGACACCAAATAGTGTCCTAAGGGGCCCTAGAATACCATATGACCCCTTTAGAATAGGGGGGAAGGTTGAGGGAGGGAGAGAGGGAGAGAAGACAGGGGAGGGGTGAGAGAGAAGAAAGGGTATGGAGGAGGGATAGGGAGATTAGGGTGGAGGGAGAGAGGAGGGAAGGAGGGAAAGGGAGAGAGGGAGAGAGAGGGGGGGGGAGGGAGGGAGAGGTAGAGAGAGAGAGAGAGAGAGAGAGAGAGAGAGAGAGAGAGAGAGAGAGGGGGGGGGGGGAGGGAAGGTAGAGAGATGTAGAGAGTAGAGGGGAGGGAGAGAAGAGGGGGGAGGGAGGGACCTATAAAGGATACCAAATAGCACACCATAGGACCTATAAGGACACCAAATAGTGTCGTAAGGGTCATATGGCATCTTATGACCCCTTACGACACCA
>NW_026731060.1:0-2444 GCF_030272615.1 Cryptomeria japonica | reverse complement strand
CCTCTCCTTATCCTATTCTCTCCCTCTTCCTATCTCCTATTCTCTCCCTCTTCCTATCTCCTACTCTCTCTCTCTCTCTCTCTCTCTCTCTCTCTCTCTCTCTCTCTCTCTCTCCCTCTCTTCCTATCCCATTCTCTCTGTCTCTAACTCTCTCTCCATCCCCCTCTCCTTATCCTATTCTATCCCTCTCTTCCTACTCCCTACTCTCTCTCTCTCTCTCTCTCTCTCTCTCTCTCTCTCTCTCTCTCTCTCTCTCTCTCTCTCTCCCTCTCTTCCTATCCCATTCTCTCTGTCTCTAACTCTCTCTCCGTCCCCCCTCTCCTTATCCTATTCTATCCCTCTCTTCCTACTCCCTACTCTCTCTCTCTCTCTCTCTCTCTCTCTCTCTCTCTCTCTCTCTCTCTCTCTCTCTCTCCCTATCCCTTTCTCTCTCTCTCTCTAACTCTCTCCATCCCCCTCTCCTTATCCTATTCTATCCCTCTTCCTACTCTCTCTCTCTCTCTCTCTCTCTCTCTCTCTCTCTCCTCACTTCCTATTTGGTTCCTAGTTTTATATAACCCGTACAGGTTATGCAAAACTAAGGCAAAAACTTATAGTTTTGCATAACCCGCGGGTTTCTAAAAAGTATAATGTTCCTCAAAACCCGTACGGGTTTTGAGGAACTTTTTATTTTTTATTATAAAATATAATGTTCCTCAAAACCAGTACGGGTTTTGAGGAACTTTTGATTTTTTATTATAAAAAAATAATGTTCCTCAAAACCAGTACAGGTTTTGAGGAACTTTTGATTTTTTACTATAAAATATAATGTTCCTCAAAACCCATACGGGTTTTGAGGAACTTTTGATTTTTTATTATAAAATGTAAACTTTTTGTTTTTGGCTAGGCTTGGTGTTACCAAGCCTAGCACATTTTTGAATTTCCACAGAACACGCACAGGTTATGAGAAATTTTGTTTTTTTTTGCATGTGGCCACTTTTTTGTTCACCATCTTGGTGCACTTACCCAGGAGGATGTACATTCTGGAAGGCAAAAACTTGAGGAAGTTAAAATTGCATAAGGTACACAATACACCTTATTCATAACATTTGAGAGTGACAAAGATGGTAACTAAATTGAGAACTTTGTATTTTTTGCCCAAACTTAGGAAAGAGGTGATTAATTATGTGGCACAGTGTTTGGAATATCAATGAGTGAAAGCTAAGCATGTTCATCCAACGAGACTTTTGTATCAACATCACATACCAGAGTATAAGTGGCAAGTAATCAATATGGATTTTATCCAAGGATTGCCTTTGAGTAAGAACAAGCATGATACCATTTTGGCTATTGTCGACAGATTGACAAAAGCTACACATTTTGTACCTGGAAATCTTAAGGATGGATCATAGACTCTTGCAAAGAAATTTGTGTAGGAGATATTCTGATTGCATGGTGTACCAAAAACCATTATTTTAGATTGGGATACCAAGATGACATCTAGATTTTTGGACAATATTAAATGCAGCTTTGGGAACCGGACTAAACTTTAGTTCGGCCATATCATCCTAGACTGGTAGCCAAACAGAAAGGGTTAATTAGATAGTGGAGGATCTTCTACAGATGTACTACATGGATCATCAGTATAAGTGGGAGGAGTATTTGTCTCTGGTTGAGTTTGCATATAACCACTCTTTTCATGCATCTTTATGGACGAAAGTGTTGCACACCCATTAGTTGGGGTAGAATGGAAGATAGGATCATTATTGGTTCTGATTTGCTCAAATAAATGGATGAGTAGATGAAGTTGATCAGGACAAGATTGAAAGAGGTGGCCGATAGACAAAAAAGCTAAGCTGATAGAAACATGACTTTTAGATAGTTTGTTGCAGGAGATAAAAGTCTTTTTGAGGGTCAAGCCTCATAAGAGCTCTATCTCATTTGGGAAATCATCAAAGTTGGCACTAAGATATGTGGGACCCTTTGATGTGCTAGAAGTTATTAATCCAGTTGCATATAGATTAGCTTTACCACCTACTCAAGCTTGAATCCATATGTCTTCTATGTTTCTTTGTTGAAGCCTTATCATCCTGAGGCAACACATATTCTTGATTGGCAATCTTTGCAAGTACATGATCCGGGGGTGGTGCTAGTGGAGCCCATCCAAATCCTATATCAATGTAGCATGAAGCTATGTAGCAAAGATTACACTCAGTATAAGGTCTACTGGGACCAATATTCTGAGGATAGTGCTACATGGGAGGATGCTGAGATGATTGACTGTCATTTTCCACATTTGCTTTCTTAGATTAGTATTTTCTTATTGCATGAGATATTTTGATACTCTGGTTTGATTCACATGTTGTGAACTTGGATAGCATAGATGATATTGTTACTGTTTATGTTTGATTTGAGACTATGATGTGTGGTTATTATTTTATGATGTTTAAGATACTATGTGCTTG
>NW_026731059.1:0-2461 GCF_030272615.1 Cryptomeria japonica | reverse complement strand
ACTACTCACTTTCCGGGCAGACTACATCACCTCCCGTTTGATCCTAAATTTCTTTAGAATAAAATGTGATTGTACTATGAATACAATGAACCAAATGAAAAGTAGATACCCTTAACCATGAAACTCTCTTAGGTATTCCTACAACAATTTCCATCATCTACAGTCTAGGCAGTTAGTAACCTCACAAGTTCAAGCAGGTCGGCTCAATAGTATAAGCACTTTAACTCCCCCTGAGTTATACATATCAGGTCTACAATGTCTATTAGGTCCAATACCAAGACTCCAATCATCTCCATATATCGATTGAGTTGTGCACACACTAATACATTTGGCCTAAAATTCTGATGGAGGTTTCTGATGGAGAAGGTATATTATAAACAAATTTGATTTTTTTTTGAAAAATTGCCCACATTTGTCAGAATTCTGATGATAATTCAATATATGTTTTTGGCAGAGAAGGAATTGGCAATAACATTTGTGTTTTTTACAAAAAGTGCCCACGTTCATCGAAATTCCGATGACAGCAGACATTACTTAAAAAAAAAGAAAAAGACTGAGACATTTCAAATCATTTTCACGACCTCTTCCCATTCTCACATTGCCACCCCAGCAACATATTCCCACCCATAGTTCCACCTCTGTCAAACCCTAGCAACTGTATCAAGGTTGTCTCTGCGTAATGCCACGACCAGTTTTTTCTAGGAGGATGGAGCCATAACCTTTCTCGAGTGAGCCAAACAATCCAATGAAGTTAGCTACCTCCCATCCTGAAGTGGGTTTTATATCTCAAACTGCTATTGGAGGATCTGCATACAGAGTGAATAGAGCGAGCTAAAGATAATGTAGTATTGCTGGTCTTGCCTACTTGTACAGAAGAATTAGGTTATTAAGGGTCAAACCAGTATGAATTGGAGTTGTAGGATTACATGCATGGGCTGTTATAAAGGCAACAAAGATAGTGACACCAACAAGAGTAGACTGTATTGCACTTCCACACTCGCTTATGAAGAGATACAAGAAAAACCCGAGCTTTTGTTTAGCTCTCTATTTCTCGGGTGAGATAACGAGACACTCTATTCAGGGGTAGGGCAAAGAGGATTTCCATGGTGTTTTTTGGTGAACTAAATTATGTCCTTAGCAATCAATCATGAATCAAATATCTTCAAGGACGTGCACTGACAAATGCAATTGGAAACCTTGGCATTACTGATGCATATGTTGCTACTCTCAACAAGTTTGGTCATGACCTTGAGAATATAGTAGAGCAGGTATAGTTATCTATTAGTTTTGCGATTTCAGTTTACTTGTATCCGAAAAACATATTATGCCTAACTAGAGCATAATGACTTCAAAAGTTAATCATTTTGACATTAATTTGCAAGTGCAACACATATTGTTAACCAAGAATTAACTTTTTGAGTTTATTGTATATTTTACACATAATGGTTTGTTAAATCTATAAATTCCTTTACCATGGACAAATATCAAACTTTTAATTCCTTCAATTTGAATGTAACTTGTAGATAAGGTAGGTCCAATATGTATTTTGAGAAATTATATAATCTTAAGGCAAATTATTCTTAAGGCTGTCAACACATGTAATTTGCTCTCCAGCATTTGGCGATCTCTCTCTCTCTCTTGTGCAAACTTTCTCCTCATCCATTGTGTGAAGGTTGGCTATTAGGTGATACTAAGGATAAATATTCAAAAAGTATAATAATTACACTAATACATATATCATTCTCATGCCTTCCTTAATTTGATATAAGGTCCCTCTATCTTGTTAAAGCCTCGGTAAGATAAATGATTGAATGAGAGATAAATGAAGTCTCTCATTCAATCATCTATCCTATCGATAAACTATGATGAATAATTCAAGCTATTGTTCCTTCATTTGATGATCATTCTTAAATTTGTATATATTAAACCATACTTGCAAAGTTTGATCAATGCTTAACTACCGATAATCATCGGTTGTAAATCTCATAGCACAGAATACCAATTGGTATCGGTTTACATTAAAACCAATACATGTTGATTAATATCAGTTAACATATTAACTATGAACACCGATTGTTATTGGGCTTAACCAATGCACTCTGATTAATATCGGTTAATATATTAACTGTGAACATTGATTGTTATTGGGCTTAACTAATACATACCAATTAGTATCGGTTGTCTTGCATATGATAGACACGTTGATTAAGAATCAGGTGGTTTGTTAAGTGATATACACCGATTTAGGTTTCTATCCTCCTTCTTTGTTGACATCCCCTCCCCCGTTGTCTAATATACCTATGACTTTTCCAACAACTTTTAATATCACAATAAGAGATAATTTGTATGAGTTTCTTAAAGCCAAATTTATTACTCTCCCCTTGAAAAATTGAAGAAAAAATCATAAACAAAACTAGGACAATCCTTTTTTCAAGCATCATCAACTATTCCACTAATGAAT
>NW_026731058.1:0-2468 GCF_030272615.1 Cryptomeria japonica | reverse complement strand
TCGTCCTCATCATCTCCCTCTTCCTCTCCTGCGAGTGGGAAGTCCTCCTGTCTCCTAGGTACTGGAATATCCGGATCTGTCAATGGCACTGGCCGTTGTTGTGCAAACCATCGCTCATACTCCTCTGTCGTCCTGGCATCCGCTACATCTGATCTCCAATCCCACTATCTTTTCTATAGCTATGAGAAGTCAGCATATGCTATGTGTGGCTAAATCATACTCCCCCACTGACTCGTCTCTCTGTGCGATTGGGCAAAGTGTGCAGTCCTCCTAGGTACATCCTGCCTCTCTCCAAACTGTCGTCTGACTCTCTCTGGCAAGTACATCTCAATCACTCTTTGGTGATTCACTGGTCACCCAATCAAGTACCTCTCCTATCTACAATACGGTATCTCCTCACTATCATCTGACCATCCAGGGCAATCATGATATGGCCTCCATCTGAACTCTCTCAGTCTGTCTAGCTCGTGTCGCCAATATAATATGTATCCAAAAGGACCCTGTCTCAGTGCTCCCCCATAGCAGTACACATATGGTCGGTGTGGTAGTACCTGTCTCTCTGCAATCGGACGACATATGGCTATGTGCTCAAATGCCCATACCTGTAACAGTGTGACTCCACAGCTCAAAGTCTGCACTCCCTGATATGCTATCTGATGCAACTGAAAATACAGCATAGCCAGTACACATGGTCCCCATGTGTACACCGTACCCTCTATTGCCATTCGCTCTAACACTCTTCCCCATCGAATAGGGAATCCATGTCCTTGTCTGTCTCCTGCTATCACCACTGCTATCACCACATATCATCGATCATACTCTGATGCCATGGTCTCCAAGCCAATCTCCCTCTCTATGATATCTAGATCATCTACGTCGCACTCAAATAATCTACACAACGTGTCTCTCCCTATCATTGGGTCATACTCTACCATCTCTCTATGAATCGAAATGCGGAGGATACGCCATACATCCTCTAGAGTCACAGTCGCCTCTCCAGTCGCCAAATGGAATGAGGAAGTCTCTGAATGCCATCGCTCTGCCAATGTGGTAAGCAGTCCTGTGTTTGCCCTAATCTTGGGCATGAATGTGACATAGTATATCCCAAGTCCTGCTAATGTATCTCTATCTGTGCTCCTGAGTCTATGTCATAGCATGAAGCAGTCAGGTCGGTTCTCCCGTGTGATCAATGGATACTGTCGACTCTGCATCACAATTGGGGCACATTTTGTCAGTTTTAGGGTTTGCTCCTGTGGGTTGCATTTCCTCATTTTCACATCCAAATTAGGGTGTTTCTAAGCTATTCTAACCTATCCTACCCTTCTCCCCCCTTTTCGGATCATTTGCATGCTGTTTTGACCAAAATTAGGGTTGCCAATGCACTTCTGTGCCTGTGTTCTGCATCCTATGCCTGTGTATCATAACCTGTGCCTGTGTCCCCCTACACAAGCATAGAAGACCCTACACAAGTGCAGGATTCACCCTACATAAGTGCAGGAGTCCCTTTTTGCATCCCTTGTGGGCCCCACAATGTTCCGCAAGCAAGTCAAATTCATAAAATTGAAAACATGGGTTTTTGAGATACATACCGATGCTCTTGCATCGTCCGATCGTCAGTGTGTATGTACCCATTCTCTGAGGTGATCTGCCCTTGGAATGTTCACCATCTCTCTGCAAGTGTCATTTTCTAGAGCAACAAATTCTCCTCCTGGGCTAGTGCAAATGAGCAATTTTCACTCTCTTGGTCTCATTTATAGATCTTTGTCAGTACATAGATGGATGTGCACCCTCTCCATCTTATGTTGGTCGTGATCTTTTGCATCTTTAATTGCTTTTCCTTCATGCATTCGGTCTCCGATTGTCAGTCTGTTTGATCCTATCATTTTTATCGATCAATTGGCCTCTTTTCTGCATGTTTCCGACCAATTCCTCGAGGGGGCATGCATATGTCATTGTCAGTGTCTGGGGCATTTTCATTATTGTTCTTTGAAACAACGCTTAAAATCACATTGTCTCAAAGAGGGGCAAAATGTAGACACCTAAAAAATGGTCAACGCTTGCGGAATCATACTTTAACATTTACGCATTGCCTTATTTTAGGGTTTTTGCGTCGCATTAACATTTCTCCTATGATTCACACTTGGTCTTTATCATTTGCGAGCATCGAGTCATTCTTCTACATTCTTCATTCGTCTCGCTCTCAAATTTGGTCTTGTCGACAACACTATCCAGTCATGATTTTGATCGATTTTATCCTGTCGCATCAATGTGCGTGCTCATTTGTCATCATTTTTGGACATCGTCAATCCTAATTAGGGTTTTGTCCTCTTATCAATCTTGTCATCTGGCGATCGATTTGTCATCAATCCTTATCATTTTCAATCTTGTCATTTTAACGATCGATTTGTCATCGATCGTTGTCATGTTCGATCTTGTCATTTTGGGATCGATTTGTCATCGATCGTGGT
>NW_026731057.1:0-2472 GCF_030272615.1 Cryptomeria japonica | reverse complement strand
TATTTGCATTATCATTTCATTAAAGATCATTTAGTTGCATCTTTGCACTTAGATTCATAATTATTATAAGCATTACAAATAAAAAATCAAAAACATTTGAATAACATATTGCATAATCATTCATTTGCATTCCCATATAGATCATTTCATTTACACATCATTTAAGTTAGTAATCATTTTCAATTGCATCCAAGGTCATCAAAAATAAAAAAAATATATTTATCATTACATCATATAGATCATAATCACAAGGAAAAGAAAGAAAAAGAATCATCAATGCATATAGATCATCATCATATAGAATAACATGCATAATAAAAGATCCTCATATAGAGTCCATGCTTGCATATAGATCATCATAAACAATAAAAGTCCAAGTATACAATGATATCAGAACAAAAGAACAAATGCCTCATCAATACAAATTCAAGTCATGACTGTCTTATACCACTACCACCCGACTCTATCCGTCTTTGTGGCTGTGGGTGAGAAGATCCTCCAGATGCCTATCTCCCACGATCACCACTCCTCTGAGGAGGCCCCATGACTCCACCACTACTAGTATCCAACAACACGGTGGTATGATAACTACCTTCTCTCTAGATCTCTGTGACTAAATCCTCATATAGTCATCGCCAAGAGGAGGTCTCCTTCCCAGCCCGAACTAGTGCTCTAACAATATCAACGGAGAGAGTGCTCGATCCAACCTGTTGAATATGATCAAGAAGGCCCTGAGTATCCCATTGTCTCCTAACAACTGTGTCTCTCTCTGTCATGAGTGTCTATACTTGTGCTCTAAGATAATCAATTTGTGCTCTAAGAATATCCATGATATCCTACTCTGGTGTATCTTGCTTTGGTAACTCCCATTGTGGTACATGAACCCCAATACCCTCATCTCCACCTCCCTATCCACCTGCTGGAATCTCAGTCCAAGTAGCTCTTAGAACCCATTATCTAATGAGTGGTACATGATCCTCGGGATCCTCATCCTCTCCACCATGAGCTGCAATAACCCTAGGGTTTGGTTGAATCTGACCAAAATTAATGCCTCTCCCACAACCCCCATCTAGTCCAGTCATCCTGCCTCCTCCTGTCAATGGAAACCATCTCGGTGATCTCATCCCTGCCCTGTCAGTATCCCTCCCAATCCATCCAACATCTCTCCCACCCATAGGAAGTGGTCTCCCAACCCTGCCAACTAGTCCAAACGGTCCTCCATGGACTCTCAATCGACCTCCCCTTTGTCCGGGTCTCCTACCACCACCACCTCCATCTCCACCCTCATCTCCACCTCCCTCAGCCTCTTGAGCCTGTCTAAGCTCTTGTATCCTTCTCCATCTCCTAATAAATGGATCATTTTAATCGTCATCCTCATCTCTTGAGCTGGGAGGAGGATCTACTGGATCAGTAATACAAGGAAATGGATGTGCTAGTATGTACTGAGCATAATCTGCAGTAACACCAGGATCAAGAATGTGCAATCTCATATCATAAGCCCCCCTAAGAGTAGCAAGAAACTTTGCGTGAGCAATCTCAAATGACAAAGAAGGTCCCCAATCTCACCCATCTCTTTACCATCGAGCATATATCATGACACCAATAGGCGTAGGCTGAATGATACCAAACTGTCTAAGAATGCGACTCATCAACTATCTCTCAACAATGTATGGAGTCTGACCAATAAGATATCTACTCTGCATAATAAATGGTAATGTCTGTGCATCATCCATCCATGGCTCAGAATTGATATAAGGTATCCAAATAACACTATCCAGTGAATCTAGCACCCAACGCCAATACTCCTTCTTACCCAACTTATGCTGAGTAAGGATACCTGCATATAGATAAACATATGGTTGTCTCTCACCATGAACTCTATGATGAATAGGCCGAGTAATAGTAATGTTCTCCTAGCACCAGATCTGCAAAAGTGTACATCATGTCGATAGACTAGCACTCTCATCATAAACAACATGATGAAGATCATGATATAAATGAGAAAGCATACAAACACCCCATGCATATCAAGTCTGATGCTGCATCATGCTCTAAAGAATCTCACCCCACCCAATAAAAAAACCTCAAGATCTCCTATCTTGGACAAATAAATCCCCCAATCAAACTTGCAAGAATCATAGGGAGAGTCTCATAATACATAATCATATCCTCCCATCGAATCTCTCCTCTAGAGATTCTCTCATTGCCAAATACGACTTTGCAAGCCTCTATCCCTACATAATCCTGAAAATCATACTGAACTAGCTCGCCCGTCACTGGGATATGAAGAATCCTATACACACCCTCAAGCGTCACACTAATCTCACCTGTGGGCAGGTGGAAAGTGTTATGCTCGCTATGCCATCTCTTGGCTAAAGCTGTCAACAAACCCCTATTATGAGTAATATCAGGCATGTATAACAGATGGCGTAATCCGTAGGCATCTATATGTCTCACCTCTGCCTATGTAAG
>NW_026731056.1:0-2487 GCF_030272615.1 Cryptomeria japonica | reverse complement strand
GTAAAAAGTTATTAGGATTGTTCAAATCTGTGAGTGTCTGCCACTTAACAAATTTTTCATCAGATAGTGTTGGTTGATTTCGATAGAGATTGTCGAGGGTCATGCATGTCATCTTACGTAGCGTAGCATATTCTGCAATATACAGAGCTCTTTTTTGGGCAGCCTTCAAGGTAAGTGCACCAAGATGGTGAACAAAAAGGGGGTATAAGTGGCCACTTTATTTTTTCTTGAAAACGGGTAAACGTGAACTTCAAAGAGCTATTTGAAGGTCATGCACTCAAAAATAGGAGTTGAGAAAATAATAATAATTGTAGTACTCTGAATCTAGTTTCTAAACTACTATTTAAAAAAAAAATTGGATAATATTAAGAGGGTCAAACCTTTCACGCACAAAAAACTATTCCTAATTTTTTCAGAAAAATATAACATAGCTATTTTCGTGCGCTTCACAAAAATATAGTTAGATTTAGTATTTTGCAAAACCCTTTGGTAGGATGATAGGTAAGAGTGAGATTTAGAAGTTGTGTATTTTTTTGTAATTTTCCGTTGAGTATTTATTTTTTATGATTTTTGGAAGTGACCGCATCCTGAAAATTTGGTACCTGTTCGTGTGCTAGGCATAACTTGCATCAAAATAATCAAAAATGCAATTTAAAAAAAAAAGTGTATAGAATCTTGTGTAGAACAATAATATATAATTTATTTTGAATTTGGTCAAGTATATCAAAAGTTATTAAAAAAATGGTAGACATGTTTGTGAAAACTGTTAAGGCATTGATAAAGAAAATTAAAGTGTATTATGCTAATGTTGTCCAAAAATAGAAAAAAATATATGGTCAGAAAACTAAGAATATGTGTGAGATTATGGTGGTTATTTTAGAGATACCCACTTGATCATTTGTAAACCTGATGACGATGAAGTCAAGAAATCATGGTGGAGGATGAAAAAATGTGTAAAGGAACAAAAAAGGGGGGAAAATGGGCTTGCAAGCCTTAGGATTGTTTTCCAACCCTCTTACCAAGCCAAAACCTGTACGGGTTTTGAAAAACCAAAAGTACTATTCACAGTTCTAAATAACCCGTAGGGGTTATGTAAAACTATATATATTTTTTTGTTTTACAAAACCCGTATGGGTTATGAAGAACTAAAAACATTTTTTTTTGTTTCACAAAACCTGTACGGGTTATGAAGAGATAATAATGTATGCTTGTAAACTTAGCATTTACTACACATGTTTTAGACATACCTAGATAATATGTGTTTATGTATGTATATATGCATATCTCTAGTTATATATACATATATTTATATAGATATATGTATATATGTTTGTATACATGCATGTATCTCTTCTTTTCCTCTCTCTTGTCTTACTTCCCCCATCATTGTCTTTGTCTATTCTGAGCCCTAATTATCTTCCTTGAGTTCTATCTCATCTCTCTCCCCCTCACACTTCTCTTTTTTTCAATTCTCTCACCCTTTTCTCCTTCTTGTTCTCTCTCTACCTCATGTCTCTCACCCTCTCCTCCTCCTCCTACTCTCTCTCTTCCTATCTCATTCTCTCTCTCTCTCTCTCTCAAATTATCCCTATCCTATTCTCACCCTCTCCCCCTTCTCTCTCTTTCTCCCCCCCTCCCTTTCCCTCTCCCCCCTCTCCCTCCCCCTTTCGTTATCTTAAATCTCTCTTTATCTCCCTCTCTCTCTCTCTCCTACACACTCTCTCTCTCCCTCTCCCTCTCTCCCAATTTTTCCTCTCTCTCTCTCCCCCTCTCTCTCCCTCCCCCCTCTCCTTATCCTATTATCTCCCTCTTCCTATCTCCTATTCTCTCTCTCTCTCTCTCTCTCTCTCTCTCTCTCTCTCTCTCTCTCTCTCTCTCTCTCTCTCTCTCTCTCTCTCTCTCTCTCTCTCCTTTTCCCAATCTCCCTCCCTCCCTCCATCCCCCCTCTCCCCTTCTCCCTCTCCCCCTCTCCTTTTCCTAATCTCCCTCTCTCTCCCTCCCTCCCTCCCTCCCTACCTCTCTCCCCTCTCCTTTTCCCAATATCCCTCTCTCTCCCCTCTCCCCCTCTCCCTCTCCCTCTCTCCCAATTTCTCCTCTATCTCTCCCTCTCTCCCAATTTCTCCTCTATCTCTCCCCCTCTCCCTCCCTCTCCCTCTCCTTATCCTATCTCCTATTCTCTCTCTCTCTCTCTCTCTCTCTCTCTCTCTCTCTCTCTCTCTCTCTCTCTCTCCCTCTCTCTGCCTTTATCCTATTCTCCCCATCTCTGTCCTCCCTCTCCCTCTCCCTCTCTCCCAATTTCTCCTCTATCTCCCCCCTCTCTCTCTCTCTCTTACATCCCCCCTCTCTCCTTCTCCTTTTCATAATCTCCCTCTCTCTCCCCTCCCTCTCCCCCTCTCCTTTTCCCAATCTCCCTCCCTCTCCCTCTCCCCCTCTCCTTTCCCCAATCTCCCTCTCCCTCTTCCTCTCTCCAATTTCTCCTCTATCTCT
>NW_026731055.1:0-2595 GCF_030272615.1 Cryptomeria japonica | reverse complement strand
ATATGGACCTATGGTGTCATTAGGGGTCATATGGTGTCTTGGGACACCATAGGACCCCTTAGGACACAATATGACCCCTTAGGACACAATATGACCCAAAGCAACCCAATATGGTGTCATTAGGGGTCATATGGTGTCCTAAGAGGTCATAAGGGTTCATGGGACACCATATGACCCCTTATGGACACCATATGACCCCCTTAAGACACCATTGGACCCCTTAAGACACCAAATCATGTCATTAGGGGTCATATTGTGTCCTAAGGGTTCCTATGGTGTCCCAAGACACCATATGACCCCTATGGACACTATAGGACCCCTAACGACACCATAGGACCCCTTAAGACACCTAATCATGTCGTTAGGGGTCATATTGTGTCTTACGGGGTCGTAGGACACAATATGACCCCTGATGACACAATTGGTGTCTTAAGGGTGGTCTTATGGTGTCACAAGACACCATATGATCCCTAACGACACCATAGGACCCCTTAAGACACCAAATCATAACATTAGGGGTCATATTGTGTCGTACAGGGTCGTAGGACACAATATGACCCCTAACGACATGATTTGGTGTCTTAAGGGGTCCTATGGTGTCGTTAGGGGTCATATGGTGTCCATAGGGGTCATATGGTGTCTTGGGAGACCATAGGACCCCTATGGACACCATATGACCCCTAATGACACCATATTGGGTCGCTTTGGGTCATATTGTGTCGTTAGGGGTCATATTGTGTCTTAAGGGGTCCTACGGGTGTAGGACCCCTTAAGACACAATATGACCCCCTAACGACACAATATGACCCAAAGCGACCCAATATGGTGTCATTAGGGGTCATATGGTGTCTTAAGGGGTCCTATGGTGTCCCACGACACCATATGACCCCCTATGGACACCATATGACCCCTAACGACACCATAGGACCCCTTAAGACACCAAATAATATCGTTAGGGATCATATTGTGTCGTACGGGGTTGTAGGACACAATATGACCCCTAACGACATGATTTGGTGTCTAAGAGGTCCTATGGTCGTCGTTAGGGGTCATATGGTGTCTTGGGACACCATAGGACCCCCTTAAAGACACAATATGACCCCTAACGACACAATATGGCCCAAAGCAACCCAATATGGTGTCATTAGGGGTCATATGGTGTCCTGAGAGGTCATAAGGGTTCATGGGACACCATATGACCCCTATGGACACAATATGACCCCTAATGACACCATATGATCCCTAACGATATGATTTGGTGTCTTAAGGGGTCCTATGGTGTCGTTAGGGGTCATATGGTGTCTTGGGACATCATAGGACCCCTTAAGAACCAATATGACCCCTAATGACACCATATTGGGTCGCTTTGGGTCATATTGTGTCGTTTAGGGGTCATATTGTGTCTTAAGGGGTCCTATGGTGTCGTTAGGGGTCATATGGTGTCCATTGGGGTCCTATGGTGTCCCAAGACACTATATGACCCCTATGGACACCATATGACCCCTAACGACACCATAGGACCCCTTAAGACACCAAATCATGTCGTTAGGGGTCATATTGTGTCCTATGACCCCGTACGACACAATATGACCCCTAATGTTATGATTTGGTGTCTTAAGGGGTCCTATGGTGTCATTAGGGATCATATGGTGTCTTGTGACACCATAAGACCCCTTAAGACACCAAATTGTGTCGTTAGGGGTCATATTGTGTCCTACGACCCCGTAAGAAACAATATGACCCCTAACGACATGATTTGGTGTCTTAAGGGGTCCTTATGGTGTCGTTAGGGGTCCTATAGTGTCCATAGGGGTCATATGGTGTCTTGGGACACCATAGGACCCCTTAGGACACAATATGACCCCTAATGACATGATTTGGTGTCTTAAGGGGGTCCGATGGTGTCGTTAGGGGTCATATGATGTCCATAGGGGTCATATGGTGTCCCATGAACCCTTATGACCTCTTAGGACACCATATGACCCCTAATGACACCATATTAGGTCGCTTTGGGTCATATTGTGTCCTAAGGGGTCATATTGTGTCCTAAAGGGGTCCTATGGTGTCCCAAGACACCATATGACCCCTACGAACACCATATGACCCCTAACGACACCATAGGACCTCTTAAGACACCAAATCATGTCGGTTAGCAGTCATATGGTGTCCTAAGGGGTCATAGACCACAATATGACCCCTTAGGACATAATATGACCCAAAGCGACCCAATATGGTGTCATTAGGGGTCATATGGTGTCCTAAGAGGTCATAAGGGTTCATGGGACACCATATCACATAACTATCATTAGGGGTCATAGTTATGGGTCGTAAGACACAATATGACCCCTAACGACATGATTTGGTGTCTTAAGGGGTCCTATGGTGTCCCAAGACACCCATATGACCCCTAACGACACCATAGGTCCCCTTAGGACACCAAATTATGTCGTTAGGGGTCATATGGTCTCTCTCTCTCTCCTTCTCTCTCTCTCTCTCTCTCTCTCTCTCTCTCTCTCCTCCCTCTACCTCTCCCTCCGTCTCTCTCTCGCTCTCCCTCTCTCCCTCTCTCTCTCTCTCTCCCTCTCTCTCTCTCTC
>NW_026731054.1:0-2598 GCF_030272615.1 Cryptomeria japonica | reverse complement strand
ATGAGTTTCTTCGGTAGTTATATTTCTTCGAAATCACTTTTTTCCTACTGCCTTTTGTTTTCACTTTTCGATGAAACTTGGAGTATCGATGAGTATTTTCCTTGATTTACCGAAAGTGATGTTCCAATGAAGACCTTTTGCATAGTGCTTTACACGTCATGCTCTATTTCGATGAAAGCACTCTTTCGATGAAACTCCTTTTGAAATGCTCGATACAATTTCTTGGCCGAAAATCTTTTAGTCTTTCACGCTTATGGAAATATATTTTTTTTTTTATATTTCAAATATAGTGTTCAACAGTACCAAATACCCTCAAATTATACATGACATCCTATTTAGTATATGCAATAGCTTCTATGAGACACTTCCCAAGTTTGTCTATATCAAAAGACACAAGACAAGTTGTTGTGTAGGAATACTATTCCCAGTTGGTATTGAAGAATAGTTTCCATCATTTTAAAAGGGTGAATGATGCATTCTTTGGCTACTATATGTGCATTCTAAACAAATATTTATACAACAAAATAGTGTCTGATGATGCATGGGATGTGGTGAACCAATATGGATGTATATTCCTACAATTCCCTACCTTCACCTACCTTAAGGTGGGATTCTTTAATGGCGAACCTTTCATGCTCCCAAGGTACCCATTGGATAACATTGTCTTGATGGAATTGGCTCGTCAAATGGTGTCAATGTATGAGGCACAACCTAGTTTGCACAAGTTAGGTTTCAAGTTCTCATTGACTATCGACAGATACTCCATCAATTCAATTTTCAAAGCAAGGGAAATGGAAGAGGAAATGAGAAGAGTGACCATGAAATTTTTCAAGTCAAGGAGAGAGTTTGATTATAGGGGGATAACCAGGAATAAATTGAAGAAAATATATGTCCATGTACATCACATTGAAGACATCTGGATTGACTATAGGACATAGCATGATATCAAGAAACTGGATAATTTTCAGCTCACAATGGAGCGAATTGGAGAGCTTGATCTTACAGATATTCTAGATGATCTCGAAGATGTCTTAGATCTTGTGTATGTAGAAAAAGAAAGTTTTAGGAACACTCTTACCACTTATTAAATGGTCACAAAAAGAAGCAACTTTCATAAGGGCTAGATTCCAAAGTATTCTTGCAAATACTAATGTTTGGCTTACTAGTAAAGGGATCTAGTTGAAGCCCTTTTCCGTTGGTTCTGAAGATGATACTATTGGACATGTTGGAAAAAGGTCAGAGATTAGGACAAAAACAAGCAAGATCTTGCTAGTCCCCAAAAATCTTTGAAGTTGAAATTTATAGTTGGGATTAACAAAGGAAAATCCTAGGGAGAGTCATCTATTCCAAACGCTTAGGTGGCAAAGGATCCTAAGGTACAAGGTGAGCATTTGGATTATGAACCTCCTGGTCTAGAGATTATTGATGCGGATCAACTTGAAGGTGAGGAGGAAGATAATGAAGAACATAATGATGAATATGATGAAGAGGGATTGCTAGATAAGTCTCATGAGTCTCATCCTCAAGTATCTCATTCTTTTTCAATGATGGTTCCTGTTCCTGTTTCAACTATTGAGTCAGAACCTTTTGGATCTACTATCACTTGTATTACTCCTAGTAAAACTGTTCATGTTCTTTCCACTAGTACCAATGAGTTTGATTTGGATACCCCTCAAGATAATATTGAGAAGTTTTCTCTACTTTTCCAAATTTGTTCGAAGTGTCAGCCACTATGTTAGATGATTTTGATAAATTCATGACAGAAACTGGTCCTAGACCTAATGAGTCATCTCTCAAAAATGTTCATTTTATTGTTACTGCAACTTCACCTATTATGGCTACTACTACTCAAGAACAAGCAAATCCATCTCAAGCCTTAGTTGTAAGTGTTGAGGATTATTCTTCCTTACCACCATGGTTGTTTTCTAATGCTCCTAAGAAGAAGAAACAAGTCATCTCCCCAGACAACTTTGATTTTAGTCAACTTATCTCTACTAAGCCCAAGGCTACCAAGAAAGCTAAGACCCTTTCAAATATTAAGGTAGACAAAACAAAGAAAAAATATGCAAAGATTGTTGTCCCTCCTGCTAATAAGGACATTGACCAAATTAAGGACACATTATACTATTAGCAAAGTTGATTTGGGCAAACAATCTCATGACATTTACAAAGGATATGCTCAAATGGCCTTAGATGCTCTCAATGCTAGATATGACGAGGAAAAAATCAATAAAGATAAGATTAAAGCATAGGTAGAACAACTTACTACTATTCTAATCAAGGTGACTAAATCCTCACAACCAATTGAACGGGTGACTTCATCACTAGATGAACAAGTCATGAAATGAGATGAGCAAGCAAATTCATAGAGTAGGGCAGTGGATGAATGGATGGACATGATGCTCAGTCAGGGAACATGATTACTAAGTTTAGCTGTCACTATAGTAAAGAATCATGAAGTTGTGAAAAATGAGGTGGATAATACTATAGAGATCTTCTCTCAAGAGTTGGAAACAAAAGAGAAGGATTTTGATACTTGGTTGAAACTTGAAGATTTCGACTTAAATGTTCTTGTAGATAATGGAATTATTCCTTCTC
>NW_026731053.1:0-2673 GCF_030272615.1 Cryptomeria japonica | reverse complement strand
TGGAAATGAAATGCTATCACTCATGGATGTTTTTTCTAGTTATAATCATATCAGGATTGCACTAGAAGACCAACATAAAATAGCTTTCACTTGTCCGTGGGGAACATATTGCTAGAATGTGGTGCCATTCAGCCTTAAAAATGTTGACTTGCTACTTATCAAAGGAAATGACCACCTTATTTCATGGACGTGATACACAAAATCATGGAAGACTATGTAGATGATTTACTGGCTAAATCCACAACAAGGGATGATCATCTCGATGTCTTAGCTAAAATATTTGATAAAATTGAGCAATACAATGTTTGTCTCAACCCCAAAAAGTGTGTTTGGAGTAACATATGGTAAACTCTTGGATTTATTGTATTAAACTGAGGCATTGAAATAGATCCTGAAAAGTTAAAAGCTATATTGGACATGCCATCACCCACCACACTCAAACAACTAAGAATTCTACAAGGAAGACTACAATTTATAAGACGCTTCATTTCACAATTGGCAGATAAGTGCCAACCATTTCAACATCTTTTGAAGAAAGGTGTCACATTCAAATGGACAGAAGAATGCCAAGAAACTTTTCAAACATCGAAAGAATATATTTTCTCCATACCAATTCTGGTTCCACTAATACATGGGAAACCATTACTCTTGTACATATCTACAACAATTCCTCTTTAGGTTCTCTCCTAACTCAACATGATGGCAAGGAAAAGAGAGAGATATCTACTAATTAGTAGAACACTCATAGGATATGAACTCAACTAAACACAAATAGAAAGAGGATGTCTCAACGTGATATTTTCCACTCTAAAGCTAAGAACTATATGTGAGTCATAAAGTCCAACTCATTGCACATTTTTAACCCACTCAAGTACTCATTGAACAAAGCAGCATTAACCAGAAGACTCGCCAAGGTGGGTCATAATAATAAGTGAATTCGACATAGAATATGTCAAGAGAAGGCCATCAAAGGATAGATCATAGAAGACCAAATAGTAGAGGCACCCTTACAAGGACCAAGCATCTAATGGTGGTAGATTTTCCAGATGAATTGGTGTTTGCACTTTCAACATTAACAAATTGGAAATTGTATTTTGAGGGGTCCCATACCAATCATGGAGAAGGGCAGGAATTTTGTTCCTAACTCTCAAGGTTATTCCATTCCCCTAAATCATTCAGGATCAACTTGCCTTGTACCAATAAACATAGGTGAATATGAAGCCCTAGTAATAGGACTTCGTACTACCATACAGTATAAAATAAGGAGTTACAAGTCTATGGAGCCTCACAAACTTATCATCAATCAAGTCAATGATGATTACAATTTACAAAGATGACAAGCTGACACCTTACCAACACTTGGTGGAAGAATACAAGCAACATTTCACCAATATAACATTTGAGCAAATCCTAAGAGTACAGAATAAGGTGGTTGATGCTATGGCAACAATAGGCTCTCTCTTGGACATGCCTGATAATGGAACTCACTTTGAGTTCATAGTGGAACAACTCATGGTACCAGCATACGAAATACCATATTTTGAATATGTTTGCATGATAGTAGGACCTGAATCTCCTTGGTACAAAGATGTGTATGCCTACCAACATGATCAATAAACATCTCTTGATCTCTCACACAATCAAAGAAAGACACTTATTCATCAAGATACAAGACACACAATAATTGGGTAAGAGCACAAAGATGGTGGTCAAAAAGGGGGGTATAAGTGGGACACTTTTTTTCTAAAATCAGGTGAACCTGAACTTAGAGGCAAAATTTGAAAGTAATCCACTCTCCAAGATATGAAGATAATCAAAGAACAAATATTGTATTAACTCTTAATCTAGTTTCCAAACTACTAACTTTTTCAAAATTGGATAAGATTAAGGGGGTCAAATCCTTCGCGCATGAAAAACTGGACCCCTATTTTTTTTCTAAAAAAAATAACATAGTGTCTGACATGCGCATCAAAAAATTCATAGTGAGATTTAGTATTTTGAATATCCTTTGGCAGAAAGATAGCTAAGAGTAAGCACTAGAAGATGTGTATTTTTTTGTAATTTTTTGTTGAGTATTTTTTTTTAATGATTTTTCCAATCGAGCACATCCTGAAAATTCGGTACCTGTTCGTGCGCGAAGCATAAGTTGCACTAAACAAATAGAAAATACAATTATTTTTTTTAAAATTGTAAAGAATCAAGTGCACTACAATTAATATATAAATTTTTAAAAATTGGATGCGTATATCAAAAGTTATCCAAAAATGGTGCACCTATGTCTGTGAGAACTATGGAGACACTAGTAAAAGAAATTCAATAATAATATGTTAATTGTTGTTCAAATTGAAACATAATTATATGGTTAGAAATCTCAGAAGATGGGTGAAAATATGGTGGCAATTTTAGAAATACCCACTTTATGAAGTGTAAACCTAATGATGACAACGTAGATAAACCAAGTTGATAAAATAAAACACATCAAAAATGAGAGAAATGGAGGGAAATCAAACTTCCAATCCATAGCTTTTTCATCAAGCCTATTTCCAAGCCTAAAAAGTCAAAAGCGATCTAGGGTACGTATGGTTTAAAAAGCATGTATGGGGTATTTATAGTGTAAGAAGCGCGTACGCGCGTGTTTCCCATTAAACACGGTGTACGCGCTATTGTATAATA
>NW_026731052.1:0-2680 GCF_030272615.1 Cryptomeria japonica | reverse complement strand
CTTTTGCTGGATCAGCTTCAATTCCTCTTTTGGATACAATGAATCCTAGGAGCTTCCTGAAGGTTACTCCAAAGACACATTTCTTGGGGTTTAATCTTACTTTGTATTTTTCCAACCGATCAAAGATGATTGAAAGTATGTCCAAATGTGTATTTCTATCTATTGATTTGCCCAAGAGGTTGTCAACATAATCTTCCATGGTTATGTGCATGAGATCATGAAAGATAGTAGTCATGGCTCTTTGATATGTAGCACCTGCAGTCTTTAGCCTGAAAGGCATGACATTCCAGCAAAAAGTTCCCTAGGGACAAGTAAATGATGTTTTGTGTTGATCCTCGGGTGTGATCCTTATTTGATTATAACCAGAGAATCCATCCATCAATGATAACATTTCATGACCTACTGTGAGATCAACAATCAAGTCAATATTTGGCAATGGGAAGTCATCTTTTGGGCAAGCTTTGTTGATGTCTCTGAAATCTATACATATTCTGATGCTGCGATCTGGTTTACTGACAGGTACCAAGTTGGAGATCCATTCAGGATAATCAATTGGGCATATGAATCCAACATCAAGTAATTTCTCAAGTTCTTCTTTGACTAGTAATGCCACTTGTGGATGCATTTTTCTTAATTTTTGTTTCACTGGTTTTGCCCCCGGTTTGACTGTCAGATGATGCATTACTAAATCTGGCTCTAATCCAGGCATATCAGCGTATGACCAGGCAAAGTTAATTTGTCGTTCTTTGAAGAAACTTATGAATTTTGACCTTTCGGAATTTGTCAATGATTGAGATAAAAATATGTTGTGCGGAACCTCTTTTGTACCAATGTTTGTTTTGATAGTCTCCTCTACCAACATGGATGACTTTTCCTCATATGATGCTGGGAGAATATCGAGCCTTCCATCTTTGGGTGCTTCAGAGAGGTTTTCACCCTCAGATACGTCCTTTCTTTTTACTTTTTTGGGGTCAGATAGCGCCACAATGTGGTTTTCGCCATAAGACCCTTGATTTGTTCTTATTTTCACATTTTTGCGACTGGAAGGTCCGACACCCTCACCAAAATATGCCATGCTATTGAGTTCTATAGTGTATCCCGCTTTATGGTAACTAGAGGGAAGATCATCTCGTATGCCCAAATAGTCAATAAAAGCTTCATCATTTTGGAATGTGTCAAACTGTGCAGGTCCTTCATGATCCCAGTCAATGAGTTTGTGGTGAACAAGGGGAAGGCCATTAATGTCTTCGAAGTTAGTGGGGCTAAGAGTGAAGATGCAGTTATATTCGAGTATGTCAAGGTAATTATCAAGGTCATCAGTGGCACTCTCCTCATCAGTCTCGATCGTGAGTGAATCCAAATTATCATCACTAGTAGCGCATTTTGGGACAGGTGTTCTCATCCTATGTGATTTCAACCTAAAACCTTGAGACAAGGACTGTGTGGAATCCTCATGGGTTGTTTCTTGACCAACTCTAAACTTGTTATAAAATTCCTCTTCTTCTGTGGGTTCATCTGGCTCTTTGAATACCTCAGTGAGCTCGTAGTCACTAGAAGACTTGTCTGAACCCCATTCCCATTCATTAGAATATGTGGAATAGCGATCCTCTTGTTGAATTTTGGCAACTTTGATTTGTAAGGCTTCTTCTGTCCTTTTGGTGTGGACCTTGGAAGTTAAGTAACCAAGTCCTTTCGAGCGTTCCTTCTTGAAAGTCAATTAAGGTTGTAACGGTTCCATGATGCCTTCCTTTTGTAACCCCAAAGGGCTTTTTCCATCATACCTGAATTTTTGTAGAATTTTGAAGCCTTTGCCATATTTCTCACATGGTAGATTGATGCGGTCTTGTGTTTCCTCTTCATTGTCTCTGAAAAGCATTTGGTATAAATCTTCCTCTTCTAGTTCACCCCATCTTTGAAAGGTAGTAGGGTCCCATTTGAGCATCATGATGGAGATTTGTTTGTTAGGATGTGGTCTTCCATATTCTTTTGGGGAACTCATGACTTGTCGTAAGTACACGGTTTGATTGAAAGTATATTCCCCCATGCCTTTGTCCTGAAACTTGCCTTTAAGCTCACCTTGTTTTGATGTTGAAGGTTTTAATGACTCAGGATCAATGTATGCCGATGAAGGAACAACCTCACTATTACTAGGACTGATGGTCTCTGTCTTTGATTTTAGGTTATTGCAGTATATGAATGGATTAGGATCACTATTAACTGTTACTTCCACTCCATTATGAGGAAACTTAATGAATTGGTGATATGTGGATGGGACTACCCTCATTTCATGAATCCAAGGATGTCCTAGCAATATGTTATAAGTGAGATTTAAATCCAGAACTTGGCAAACCACATCCTTTGTAACTGGCCCAACTCTGAGAGGTAAGGTGACTGTGCCCTTGGATGAATGCTCTTCGTCATCATATGCTTTAATGGTGATCTTGTTTGTATAATTCATAGCTTTATCAGAATATCCCAATTGTGTAATAGTGCTTAATGTGCAAATGTTTAGACCTACTCCTCCATCTATCATGACTCTTTTTATTCGATGTTTGTGTATGAAGGCTTCAATGTGCAATGGTGCATTATGTGGCTGACTTACGGATGTGTCATCGGCTTCTGTGAAAGTAAGGGAGTGTGGAATGGAAAGGTATCCCACCATGGCTTGAAACTGGTCCAC
>NW_026731051.1:0-2715 GCF_030272615.1 Cryptomeria japonica | reverse complement strand
TCTCTCTTTCCTTTTCCCCAATTTTCCCTTTCTCTCCCTCTCCCCCCTCTCATTTTCCTAATCTCCCTCTTCTCCCTTTCCTAATATCCCTCTCTCCTATCCCTCCATCCCACCCCCCTCTCTCTGTTTCTGTCTCTCTGCCTCTCATCCCCTCTCCCTTTCCCCCTCTCCTTTCCCAATCTCCCAATCTCTCTCTCTCTCTCTCTCCTCTCTATCTATCTCTCTCTCTCTCCTTTTCCTAATCTCCCTCTCTCTCTCTCTCCCCTTTCCCCCTCTTCTTTCTAAACTTCCCTCTCTCTCACTCTCCCTCTCCCCCCCTCACCTTTCCCAATCTTCCTCACTCTCCAGCTCCCTCCATCCCCCTCTTCTAACCTATCTCTCATCTCTCTCTCTCATCTCTCACTCTCTCTCTCCCTCTCTCCTCCTCTCTCTCTCTCTCTCTCTCTCCCCCTCTCCCCTCTCCACTCCCCCTATCCTTTTCCTAGTCTCCCTCTCTTTCCCTCTCCCCCTCTCTCCCCTCTCACCCTCTCTCTCCATCCCCCTCTCCTTATCCTACTCCTATCTCTCTCTCTCCTTCTCTCTCTCCTCTCTTCTCTCTCTCTCTCTCTCTCTCTCCTTTTCTTAATCTCCCTCTATCTACCCTCTCTCTCTACCCATCTCCCTCTCCCCCTCTCCTTTTCCCAATCTCCCTCTCTTTCCCTCTCCCCCCCTCTCTCTCCCTCTCCCTCCATCCCCCTCCCCTTATTATATTCTCTCTCTCTCCTTATCCTATTCTCTCCCTGTCTTCCTATCCCCTATTCTCTCTTACTACTCCCACTCCCCCTATTCCTCTCTCTCTCTCTTTCTCTCTCTCTCTCTGTCTCTCTCTTTCTCTCACTCCTTTTCCCAATCCTCTCTCTCTCTCCATTTCTCCCCTCTCTCTCCCTCTCCATCTCCCCCTCTCCCTCCATCTTCACCTCTCCCATCCTTCTTCCTCTTATCCTATTCTCTCTCTCTCTCTCTCTCTCTCCTCTCTCTCTCTCTCTCTCTCTCTCTCTCTCTCTCTCCTCTCTCTCTATCTCTATCTTCTTCTTTCTGAATCCCTCTCCCTCTCCCTCTCTCCCTCTCCCCCTCTCCTTTTTCCCAATCATCGCTCGCACCGCTCTCTCTCCTTCTCCCTCCATCCCCCTCTCCTTATCCTATCTCTCTCTCTCTCTCTCTCACTCCTTATCCTAATTCTCCCTCTCCCCCTCTCCTTTTCTGAATTCCCTCTCTCTCCCTCTCCCCCTCTCCTTTTCCTAATCTCCCTCCCTCCCCTCTCCTTATCCTATTATCACTCTCTCTCTCTCTCTCTCTCTCTCTTTGTTTCATTTCAATCTCCCTCTCCTTTCCCCAATCTCCATGTGTCTCCCTCTCCCTCATCCCCTCTCCTTTTCCCAATCTACCTATCTCTCCCTCTGCCTCCATCCCCTTTTCCCAATCTCTCTGTCTCTCTGTCTCTCTCTCTACTTTTCCCAATCTCCCTCTCTCTCCATCTCCATTTCCCCCTCTCCTTTTTCCAATCTCGCACACTCTCTCTCTCTATCTATCTCTCTCTATTTCTTTCTCCATCTCGTTTTCCCAATCTCCCTTTTCCCCCTCTGCCTTTTTGATTCTCCCTCTCTCTCCCTGTCCCCTCCTCTCCCTTCTCCATTTTCCCAATATCCCTCTCTATCCCTCTCCCTCCACCCCCTCTTCTTTCCTATATCCTATTATCTCTATTCTCTCTCTCTCTCTCTCTCTCTCATCTCTCTCTCTCTCTCTCCCAATCTCCCTTCCATCTCTCACCTTTCCCCCTCTTCTTTTTTGAATCTCCCTCTCCTCTCCCTCTCCCTCTCCCCCTCTCCTTTTCCCAATCTCCCTCCCTCTCCTGATCCCTCCATCCCTGTATTCTTATCCTATTCTCTCTCTCTCTCTTTCTCCCCCCCTCTTCATTTCCAAATCTCCCTCACTCTCCCTCTCCCTCTCTCTCCCTTTCCTCCTCTTCTTTTGTGAATCTCCCTCTCTCTACCTCTCCCTCTCCCCCTCTCCTTTGCCCAATCTTTCTCGCCCCCCTCTCTCTCCCTCTCCCTCCATCCCCCTCTCCTTATCCTATTCTCTTCTCTCTACTCTCTCTCTCTCTCTCTCTCTCTCTCTCTCTTCCTATGCCTATACCTCTCCCTCTCTTCCTATCCCCTTCTCTCTATCTCACGTCTCCCCCTCTCCTTTTCTCAATCTCCTCCTCTATCTCCTTTTCCTATTATCTCTCTCTCTCTCACTCTCTCTCTCTCTCCTTATCCTATTCTCTCCCTCTCTTCCTATCCCTTATTCTCTCTCTTACTCCCACTCCCCCTACTCTCTCTCTCTCTCTCTCCTTATCCTATTCTCTCCCTCTCTTCCTATCCCCTATTTTATCTCTTACTCTCTCTCTCTCTCTCTCCACTTCCTATTTGGTTCCTAGTTATACATAACCCATATGGGTTATGCAAAACTAAGACAAAAAACTTATAGTTTTGCATAACCCACGGGTTTCTAAAAAGTATAATGGTATGGGTTTTGAGGAAATTTTCATTTTTTATTATAAAATATAATGTTCCTCAAAACAAGTATGGGTTTTGAGGAACTTTTCATTTTTTATTATAAAATATAATGTTCCTCAAAACCAGTACGGTTTTTGAGGAGCTTTTGATTTTTTACTATAAAATATAATGTTCCTCA
>NW_026731050.1:0-2724 GCF_030272615.1 Cryptomeria japonica | reverse complement strand
ATTTCATCTAGAAATGACATACATCCTCAAGAGCCTCAAAATCGATACTATGGCATTTTGGATGATATACTTGAGTGTGACTTTAATTCCTTCAAATTAGTTTTGTTCGTCATCAAATGGTATAGGCTATGACTGAATAAAAATGATCCTAATAGAACTGTTATCGAACATGATAATGGATTTACAATGGTTAATACAAGGTCGACAGTTACTCGATGATGTTCTTGATAGAAATGTACATGAAGAAGAAGCTGATGATGATGATGTTGCTGCTGTTGATGATGGTGGTGATGGTGATGGTGATGGTGATGGTGTCGGTGATGGTGATGACGATGACGATGACAAACACAATGACGATGACAACGATGATGACGACGACGATGACGACGATGACGACGACGACGACGACGACGACGATGATGATGATGATGATGATGATGATGATGATGATGATGATGATGATGATGATGATGATGGTCATGATGATGAGTTGGATGAAGAAGAAGATCAATGACATGAATGAAATGTATGAGATGCGATTATTATATTATCTATTTAATATTGATATCTTGATAGAAATTGATTTGACTTATATGGTTACATAAATAATTCATATGTTTTGAATTCTAATGCCATTACTTAATTAATTCATGATGCACATCTAGCTATGTGATAGATGGTGATTTAAAATACATATGTGATGGATTACATGCTTATGATGATACATGTGACATTTTTGAACTTTGTGTTTATTTATGGATTGTGGACTACTTATTAGCTATGTGATGGATGGTGATTTATGATACGTATGTGATGGATTACATGTTTATGATGATACATATGTGATTCTTATGATGCTCAATTACATATATGATGATACATATGTGATGCTTATGATGCTTATGATACTACAATATTTATTGTTTATCAAATTACAAATGTAATGCTTATGATGCTCAATTGTTGGTGCAGGAACCTGAACCCCTTTGACAAGGATCCTGCACAGTCTCATGGATTGACAGGTATAAGTCAATACACCTTATAGAAATAATATATTTTTTTAAAATTACAAGAAAAACAAACTTCCTCAGTTTTTCAAACCTCAACATTAGCAACAAATCTAATACAGTTATCAACACTTGAGGCCCCAGTTGGACTTACTCAAATTTTAATCTCAACATCAACTTTATGGCCGACTTCTTCATCAATATTACCCTCATTTGCAAAATATCTCTCATTACCAACTAACTCTCTCATTTGATGGTGCACAGGTATCACCAAATAGGTATTTGTTAGATGTGTCTTCCTTGAGTGAGGGAAATGCAGGAATAGAAGAGGAAAGTGAGACATGTAGTAGATCTCAAATAGGGAGATCAACTAGAGGTCAAAAGATTAGAAGAAAATTAAATAAACGCATGGAATTTTTTCTTGCTCAAGGGGGGTCATGTTCTTATGATGATGAGACCAAAGGTGACATTGAGGTGCCCTTGAGGTACAAACATCTACTAAAACAATGTGTACCCAAGGAACTTCCTCCAATAAACATTGATTTTTGTGTTAATGAGAGGATATATCGCATAGCACCTTCATCGTTACATGGTTTGGGCCTATTTTCCCTGGACAACATAAAGGTCTGTTACAACAAAGTTGCTGAATTGATGGAGTTTGTTGGACCTTGTTACAATTATAATGATTGGATGCAGATTGTTCGATATAAAAAAAGTATGCATAGGTATGCACTGTCAGCCAATTATATACAACAAAAAGATAATGATCAAAGTAAACGAGTGGTTGTATACATTGATGGAAGGTGAAAAGCAACAGGGAATATTGTAGGTTTTATAAATAGTACACGACCTGGGTCAACTAATAAGCAACCCAATTGCATATTTGAGGCACGTGAGGGAAATTGTGTGTTTGTATGTGCAATAAAATCAATAAGTGCAGGGGAAGAGCTACTAATCGATTACAATTTGAATCGTATAGATATAAACAAAGTTACTATCATGGGGGTGGTATGTACTATATATATATACCATTTAAGCCAATTTCCAATTAATGAATCCAATAAACCATTGTATTATTAAGTTTTTTTGCGAAGTCTATTGGTTTCATTTCGCTAACGTTTTTTATATTTTTTCTTTGTCACAGGGCCACATGGATCCACCACATAGCATAGAGAGGGGTGTAGGTCCCGACACTTCTACGGAGCAGGTAAACCTCATTGTAATTGTACAAATTAGATAGAAGCAAACTGTTACATTATGATCTTTTCTTGAGTGTTTTGAAGTAATTTTGATAGTGTTAATTATATTCTTGTCACAGATGGATGTTCGGGATAAGGGAAAGGAACCTGCAGTACCTCAGCACCTCCATAGGGATGTGGGGTGCTCGATAGTGTTATGCGTTGATGACATCGTACTTAGCGCAAACCCTATACAATTTGTACAAAAGAATATTAGAAAAATTAGACAAGAGATTGTTGATTTGGTAACCATAAGCCCTTAGACTGATGAGATAACGGAAAGGGTGTAACCATTGTTGCAGACAATGAAAAACTTGCAAGTAAGAAGTAATGAAAGCTTTAATCATAACAAAAGTTCAATAATGGTTTATATTTTTTTCTCTTTTATTGCATTAACTAAAATATGTATGTGTTGATTTTACAGAAATTTATAAGTCTTCATCATCTTGGTGGCAATGATCAGGGTATTGCGGGTAGTT
>NW_026731049.1:0-2725 GCF_030272615.1 Cryptomeria japonica | reverse complement strand
AATCAAATGGGATAGAGTTAGAGGCTAAAGTTTCTTATCAGCTTCATGATTTGCAGTTACATGAGAGAATAATGAGTGATTCTTTCTCTTTCCTTGATGACAGTTTGCATGGTGTGCATGATCCACAAGGAGGTTATTTTCAAAGGAATGTTTTTCCCATGCAAACTAGTGATTTGAATGAGGCTTTGTTTCTCAACTATGTGTCGAGTAATTAACATTTTTCTTTTCAACTGAATGATATCTATGGGATGTGTGACAATGATTTGAGCCTTGATATGCGCTATAATAAGCATGCCAATGTGTTGTTTGATGAACACAACACATTTTTATCACACAGTGATCAGTATTTTTAGTCATTGCATGAGTTTCAGATGTTTAATGGCAGTGAGTGCAATGATAGTATTTAGTTTGGTAGCTGGATAAGAGATGTTAGTAAGTTTGATTAGTGGTATGCCAGCTATATCATCATATTAGTTTCAATGCAGTTTGAGGAAAACAATGTTTATGATAGAGGAAAGAATTGGCTAACCTTTTCAAGTGGCCTTGATCCATCACATGTGGTTTTATCCTCAAGCTACATCAGTTTGGGGCAAAGAAGACCTTTTTTGACTCTATGTCCAATGGAGTAGGCTCCCGGTCTGCTCCCTAGAGATCTGGGATCTTGCCATGACCGCAAGGGGCATGCATCCCAACCTAGAGCCAATGTTGGGACTTCAAAATTTTTGTCTAATTTTGAAGAGCCCAGCTCAAAATTTTGTAGATTGCATTCAGAATCGCCTTTCAAAGAAGGCCTTTGTAGCTCATTTGGTGAGCTTGTATTTTTGTGCCGAAGAATTGTCAAGAGAAATCCCTTTGAGGGAATGGTTGTACACCTTATGAAGATGCCATATGCCTATTTGTAATTTCCCTAGATTGGTTATGATGTGTTTGTGAAGTTTCCTTTGAAGGTCCTATTATGCCTTGCATATCTATTTCCCCATTAGTCTCCTTGCGTCAAAATTTGGGTCCCCCTTTTTCCCTTTTTTTTTGGTTTTTGACCTCGGAACTCCGAAGTCTTGGAGTCCCAAGGTCCCTTTTTTTGGGGGGTTTTTGACCTCGGAACTTCGGAGTCCTAAGGTCCCTTTGTTCATTTTGATTTTCTTAGAACTCTGGAGTCCTGGAGTCCCGAGGTCCCTTTTTCTTTTTCTTTTTCTTTGGTTTTGACCACGGAACTCTGCACTCCTGGAGCCTCGATGTTTTTGAGTCTTCTACCTTGGAACTCTAGAGTCCCGAATTCCTGAGGTGGAACCTCCTTTTCCTTTCTTCATAACCCCGAACCCCCAAAGTTTTGGGGTGGGGTGTTTCTTTTCTCATGTCGAGCTCAAAACCTCAGGACCCTGGAGTCCCGAGGTCATGTTTAAAGCATTCGTATGGACGGGCTTGGGATGAACTATAAATAGGGATGATGACCTTTTTAAAGTTCATTTGTGCATTCAGAGCTCCTCCTCCCTAGCTCCAAGCCATGAAATTTTGGACTTCTGAGGTTTCCTTGGCTATTTTGGGCATTTCGATTCACTAGGTTGCTGATTTTTCTTGCCCATTTTAGTGGTTTGTAGATTAGATTTTCTTTCCTCATTTTTTTTTGTTGTTGGTTTTTGTTTGTTTTCTTTCTGCGTGCCCTACTTTTTGTGCCCAGAATATCGGAGTTCTGGGTAGTTGGTTTTCACGTGCCCAAAACCCCAGAGTTTCAAGTAGCTGGCTTGACCTAAGCCCAGAATCTCGGAGTTCTAGGTGGTCTCATTTAACCTAAGCCCGAAACCCTAGAGTTCTGGGTGGCTCCGGTTTAACCTGATCCCAGAACCCCGGACCCCCAGAGTTCCAGGATTCCTTTTGCATACAAATTAACCCCGGAACCCCAGAGTTCAAGGCCTTCTTCACTTGTGCCTAGCCCAAGACCCTGGGACCCTGAAGTCTTGAAGTAAACCAACTTTTATGATTATTATCAAAGACTGAGGATTAGTGTTCTACTTGCAGGTTCGAGTGGTTAGATGGAATCATCCTCCAGCAAAAGAGGCAAAGAAATTGATAGACTCCCAGCCACCATGAAATATCATTATCAAGGACAGGTCTATGTTTCAAAGCTAGATGATCAAATCAAATGGGTCACGTATATCGAAATCGATCATATAGAAATTGAGTATATCAAGGCTCAATTGGAAAAACCTAGTCAGGAGGCCCTCCATAGGAGAATCAAGAGATTAGGCCTAGTTGATGTTAGGATTCCCACAGATACTGAGAGGGGGGGATGAATTGGTATCTAACCGGTTATAAGATTTTTTTAACTTAAAACATGTAGAGCATATTAATATTGTGTACCGATAAATAGAGAGTAATGCAATAAACAGAGACAAAAGCAACCACATGAAAAACACACCATAACACAATATTTTAATGAGGAAACCTGGTGTGGGAAAAACCTCAATGGGATTTGTGACCCACAATATTTGCTTACTGGCTAATAAGAGAATATTACTGCTACAAGAGGGGCCTGCACATGCAAGAAGGCCAAGTGCCTAGAGCTCACTGCTCAATTACAAAATGGATTATATAAATCCAGTGTCTTGTACTGCTTCAAAATAGCATATATAATGCCAGATCCAGTACCAGTTTCTACTCTACTTCTTACATAAACCCTTAACTTATAATTCACATAATAGGTCTGCCTTATTTCACCTAATTGCATTCC
>NW_026731048.1:0-2747 GCF_030272615.1 Cryptomeria japonica | reverse complement strand
CGTACGCACTACTTATCAGCCTAGAATGGGAAAAAAGAATACCGTTGGGCTTGTCAACATTTTATGGTCTAACAATGCGTGCACAGTTTATAGACATAGTTTTAGTTTCCCAAGAGCCTCAACATCCTCAAAAGAAGTTTTTGAGGTCGTTGAAGGCCCCATTGGAACTGTGTCTACACTTCTATCACTGTTGTATACATAAAAGTAAGTGAATTTTTTGTTTTTGCATGATTTCAAATGATTGAATTGTTGTTTTTATTAGTTTTTTGTTTTTGCATGGTTTCAAATGATTGAATTGTGATTTTTTAATAGTTTGATTCCAAAAAATAGTGATAAGATACATATTTATGGTTATTTATTTATTTTTGAACTTTTCTTTACATATATATGTAATATGATTCTATTTAGGTCAACCGATATCAACCATGGGAAAGAACAAGCGAGGAACGATGGAACAATGAGAGGCTCAAAAGGAAAGACAAAGGTAGCGTATGAATAAATTGCATGACATAAGAGCAATGGGAGAAGAAGGTATGTCATCCTCAACATCTCAATTTGATTTACCAAATTAATATAATGCATCTAATGCAATTGAAGAAGAAACATTTGATAATTTACCATTTGAACCTAATGCAATTGAAGAAGATACTGCATTGAATAATCAATTAAATGATGAACATATTACACCTTCTCTACTTGATGAATTTAATGTACATAATGCACCGATGTTAACACCTCCTAGAATCATTCGTAGGAAACCAAAGTATCTAATTGACATTAATAAGAATATATTGAAGTCAATGCCTAATAAAATGAATGAATGAACTTGTAGGAGAATTGTTAAAAGAATATGGCAAAACTATTTTAAAAACTTAAATCAAACCACAAGATGTCAATTAATTGTTCAAATGATTAAAAATTTGAATTTTAGAGAGACAATGAAAATTCTAGGCCTAAGATCATTTGAAAGTAATAGTGAAAGAACTATTGTCAGAAATATATTTGATGCATATCAATCTATTGGTTCAAAATCATGTAGTAAAGATTCTAATGCTACTCGATGTGTCATTACATCAACCATAATGAGCAAGAAAATAAAAAAAGATCATTTGATAAGCAAAACAAGTAAGTCATTAAAAGTTAGTAGAATAACATTAAGTAAAGCATTAAAGAGGTGAGAACAAATAGAGGAACCTAACAATAATTCTCTTTGGGAATTCTCAGGTAGACTACCAAGCAAAGACAAGGTTGTTGTTGATGCACTAAAAACATTAATTGAAAATTTTTGGCATGACAACACAAGAGTATTGCCCAACCAAAGAGATGTTGTTAGAAGGCGAATTGGGTCTAAAAAGCATGAGCCACATGTGAAACACTATTTCAATATGACGCAAACTAAATTTTATGAAAGATTCCTTCAAAAGTTTCCTCAAATAAAAATTTCTCAAAGATTTTTTGAAATTTCAAAACCTTTTTATATTAAGATTAATCATGTACGCACCACGTGTTGTTGTAGGATGCATATTGAATTTTCCATGAATTGTGATATTTTTTGTCATATTTGTTCTACTTTGCACACTAACAATGTTTTGCAGGAATGTAATATACAAGCACCTCCTAAGTCAGCAAGAGAATTTATTTCAAGTGTGTTATGTAATAGACATGATGGTTGCATTTATTATAAGATGCCTTGTTTGGAAGGTTCTTGTGCTATATGTGGTGGTTTGCAACATTTACCAAGATGCATACATTTGGAGAGGACACATGAAATTGGTACAAAACTAGTTTCTTTTGGAAAATACAAGACAATCACATATGGAGTTAAAGATGGAAAAGATTTGAAGAGATGTGAGCTAGTGAAAAATGATATATGTGTAGCTCAATTTATGAAAATGTTTTAAGAGAAACTAGTTTATGAGTACATAATGCATACACATAGAGCTTGATGGTTAGATGAGCAATTCAAGTTATGTAAGGACACATTTCCTCTTGGCACCATTGTCTCTATCGTTGATTTCGCTTAAAATTATACACTACAACCTCAAAATGAAGTGCAATCCATGTATTATCACTCTACACAAGTTTCTATTTTTTTACACATAGCATTCATGCATGCAGATGATAGCACAGAGGAGGATAGAAAGGTTGTAAGAGAGTATCACTTCTACATAACTAATGATCGTACCCATTCATCATAGTTTGTACAAGGATGCTTTAAATTTTTCTATGATAGTTTAAGGGAAAGGAACATACGATACAACCGATAGTTAATATGGTCAGATAATTGCACCGCACAATTCAAGAATGATGTTTTATTGGTTGACAAGGATGCATGTGACAAGCGCTGTACAAAATTTTTGGAATTTCACTGAGGCTGGACATGGTAAGGGAGAGCACGATGGTGCAGGAGCATGTGTGAAAAGAGCCCTAGCCAGGGAAGAATTGAAGTACGAAGGTGGTGCTGAGTTGGTAGATGGAGAAACAATTGTGTGATGGTGTAAGTCTATGATGGGTCTAGGTAATCCATGTACGTCATTGGTTCATAGATATTTTTGATTGATCACTGAATCTAACATTGAAAACTATTTAGATTGTTGTACAGTTGCAGGATCGAGTGACATGCACTCATTTATGAGTTCAAATTCAAGTTCACTGGTAATTTATGCGAGAAAGATGGTATGTTTTTGCTCTTCATGCATGTATTGTTTGTGGGAAGAATGTGAATCAGAAGAGTGGGTTGACAAATG
>NW_026731047.1:0-2752 GCF_030272615.1 Cryptomeria japonica | reverse complement strand
CTCGATGCAATCATGTGCATGCATGAATGCTATGTGTACAAAAATTTTAACTTGTGCAGAGTGGTAATACATATATTGTACTTCATTTTGTAGCTTTAGTGTATAATTATTAGCAAAATCAACGACAGAGACAATAGTGCTGAGGGGGAAAGTGTCCTTACACAACTTGAATTGCTCATCTGACCACCTAGCTCTATGTGTGTGACCTATGTACTCATACACTAGTTTCTCTTGAAACATCTTCATAAAATCAGCTATACATATATCCCTTTTCACTAACTCACACCTCTTTAATTCTTTTCCATCTTTAACACCATATGTGACTGACTTATATTTTTCAATAGAAACTAGTTCCTTACCAATTTCATGTGTGCTATCCAGATGTAGGCATCTATGCAACTGTTGCAAACTACCACATGTAGGACAAAAACCTCTGAAACACACCATCTTATAGTAAATGTATCCGTCATCTTGTTTACATAGTACACTTGAAATAAATTCTCTCGGTGACTTAGGAGGTGCTTGTAGACCACATTCTTGCAAAACATCATTACTGTGAAAAGTACAACATATATAGCAATAAATATCATAGTGCATGGAAAATTCAACATGGACCCTACAACAACATGTAGTACGTGCATGATTAATCTTAACATAAAATGGTTTTGTCATCTCAAAAAATCTTTGACTAATTTTAATCCGAGGAAAGTGTTGAGGAAACCTTTCATAAAATTGTGTTTGAGTGGTATCTAAATAGTGTTTTGGATGTGGCTCACGATTACTAATTCCAATTTGCCTTCAAACAACATCTCTTTGGTTGGGTGAAACCCTTATGTTGTCATGCCGATATTTCTCAATTAACGTTCTTAGTGCATCAACAAAGACCTTGTCCTTGCATGGGAGTCTACTCGAGAATGCCCAAAGAGAATTATTGTTAGGATCCTTGATTTTTTCTCACCTCTCTAAGGCATAGTGTAATGTGGTTCTACTTATCCTGAATGACTTGCTTGTTTTGCTTATTAAACGAGATTTTTTCATTTCCTTTCCCATTATGGTTGATGTGAGGACATGACGAGTAACATTAACATCTTTAGTGCATGATTTTGAACCAATGGCTTGGTATGCATCAAAAAGATTTCTCACAATGGTTCTTTCACTATTATTTTCGGATGTTCTTAACCCCAAAATCTTCATTGTCTCTCTAAATTTCAGACTTTTAATCATTTCAACAACTAATTGTAATCTTCCACTTTGTTTTTTTTCAAAATAGTTATTCCAAATTCTTCTAACCATTCTTCTACAAGTTCTTTTGGAAATTTTATCATGCATTGACTTCACAATATTTTCATCAATATCTATTAGGAACTTTGGTTTTCTAGGAATTATTCTAAGAGGTGTTAAGATTGGTGCATGCTCTTCATTTTCATTAGGTGCATTATGTGCATTGATCACATCAAATTCAAATGGCATATCTTTTTCAATTCATTAACATGTGCATTCACCGAATCATTTTCAAATGGTGTATGTTCATTGCATTCATTAGGTGAATTCATCATATGTATTTGAATTGGTGTATGTTGATCATTTTGATTTGGTGAATTCAACATATCAATTTCAATTGTTGAATGTTCATCACTTTCATTAGGTGCATTAGATGACGTACCTCCATGTAATCTCCTCATACACTCCCTTTGTCTTTCCTTTGCTGCCTCTCTTTGTTCATTTGTTCCTCTCTTGTTCTTTCCCATTGTCCTATAGATAACATCATGATGACAATCCACAATCAAATAGAAAAAAACAACAAATGATCATGATTTTATTATAATCTAAAATAACAATAATAAAATAACTTGAAAAAAAGCCAAAATACAAGACAAATCAATCATGATCAAAGAAAAAAACAATAAATGATCATCATTTTTTTATAATCTAAAGTAACAATGATAAAATAACTTCAAAAACAATCTAATATACAAGACAAATCAATCATTACAAAGCAAAAGTGACAAAATAATATGAAAACTTGACTATTGCTGTCCTAGAAAATCATGTGCAAAATAGTGGGGCCTCCAAACAACTTGCAATATTGGTTTTTAGGCCATTGGGACTAAAATATATTAAGATTTTCCCATAACCCGTATGGGTTATGGAAACCTCTTATGTGAACGTTCACAATTTCTCATAACCCGTACATGTTATGTAGAACTAGAAGTTTTAGCCTTAGTTCTACATAACCCGTACGGGTTATGCAGAACTGGGAAAAGGAGAGGGGGAGAGGGAGAGGGAGAGAGAGGGAGATTGGGGAAAGGAGAGGGGGAGAGGGAGAGAGAGGGAGATTGGGAAAAGGAGAGGGGGAGAGAGAGAGGGAGGGAGAGAGAGAGAGAGAGAGAGAGAGAGAGAGAGAGAGAGAGAGAGAGAGAGAGAGAGAGAGAGAGAGAGAGAGAGAGAGAGAGAGAGGGAGATTGGGAAAAGGAGAGGGAGAGAGAGAGGGAGAGAGAGAATAGGGGATAGGAAGAGGGAGATTGGGAAAAGGAGAGAGGAGAGAGAGAGAGAGAGAGAGAGAGAGAGAGAGGAGAGAGAGAGAGAGAGAGAGAGAGAGAGAGAGATTGGGAAAAGGAGAGGGAGAGAGGGAGAGAAGGAGGGAGATAGGGAGAGGAAGGGAGATTCCAAAAGGAGAGGGAGAGAGGGAGATTGGGAAAAGGAGAGGGAGAGAGAGAGGGAGAGAGAGAATAGGGGATAGGAAGAGGGAGAT
>NW_026731046.1:0-2783 GCF_030272615.1 Cryptomeria japonica | reverse complement strand
ACAAGAAATAAATTCACTTACTTCTATAGAAGTAAAGACACAGTTGTAGTGGGGTATGGAGGGAGAGAAGAAGAGAAAGAGGGATGGGTATGGCGAAAGAGAGAGAGAGAGAGAGAGAGAGAGAGAGAGAGAGAGAGAGAGAGAGAGAGAGAGAGAGAGAGCTTGTATGCATTTGAGAGGGAGAGATGATACACTTACATATGTATATATATGTTTAATATATTATATATATACATATATTATATGTATATAAACATATTATATATACAATGTCATTTTATACACATATTATATATTACATATATTATATATACACATATTATATATTACATATATTATATGTATATACACATATTATACATAGAATATCATATTATACAATAGCTGGTACACGCTATTTATAGTAAAGGTAGCACATATGCGTTGTTTATAGGGAAACAAGCGCGTATGCGCTGATTACACTATAAGTACCCCGTATGCACTTTTGACTATTTAGGCTTGGAAATAGGCCTGGATGACAAAGCTATAGATTGGAAGTTTGATTTCCCTCCATTTCTCTCATTTTTGACATGTTTTATTTCATCAACTTGGTTTATCAACTTTGTCATCATCAGGTTTACAATTCATAAAGTGGGTATTTCTAAAATTGCCACCATATTTTCACCCATCTTCTGAGCTTTCTAACCATATAATTTGTTTTCAATTTGAACAACAATAACATATTATTATTGGATTTCTTTTACTAGTATCTCCATAGTTCTCATAGACATAGGTGCACCATTTTTTGAATAACTTTTGATATACTTATCCAAATTTTAAAAACTTTATATATTATTGTAGTGCACTTGATTATTTACAATTTAAAAAAAAAATTATATTTTCGATTTGTTTAGTGCAACTTATGCTTCGCGCATGAACAGGTACCTAATTTTCAGGATGTGCTCGATTGGAAAAATTATAAAAAAAATTACCCAACAAAAAATTACAAAAAAATACACATCTTCTAGTGCTCACTCTTAACTATCTTTCTACCAAAGGATTTTTCAAAATACTAAATCTAACTATGAATTTTTTGATGCGCACGTCAGACACTATGTTATGCTTTTAAGAAAAAATTAGGGTCAGTTTTTCGTGCGTAAAGGATTTGACCCCCTTAATCTTATCCAATTTTGAATAAGTTTAGTAGTTTGGAAACTAGATTCAGAGTACTACAATATTTGTTCTTTGATTATCTTCATATCTTGAGTAGATGACTTTCAAATTTTGCCTCCAAGTTCAGGTTCACCTGATTTCAGAAAAAGAAAAAAGTGTCCACTTATACCCCCCTTTTTGACCACCATCTTTGTGCACTTACCCAACCATGAGTTTGCATTCTAGTATTATCTTTATCTCTTATTATATCATCCTAACTCTTTCTTGTGTCCTTGTTAGATTTGGTATTATTGAGAACTTTTACGTCATCCTCTTTGGGAATGAAAGTTTCCTCATTAATTCTTGTGTTATCAAGAATTGATTTGTCCTCTTGTTTGTGACTAGAAATCTCCTCATGTCATTCGTTATCATGGAAAGGGTCACTTCTCCTTTTTCCTAAATTTCTCACATCAAAATACTAGTGGAGTGTAGCACTATATTTTGCTAACATTAGGAAGTATTTTTCTTTGTCTCCCTCCAATATTTTCTCCATAAATTTATCGAATTTATGATCTTGTTTGATTTCTCTGATATGTTGATCTGTTATGTCCTCTTCTTGTATTTCACTTTGGTATGCCATGTTTCTATGATCTTCAACTATTTCAAATGTTTCTATTTCCATTTCTGTGATCTTATGTCTCTAAGCTCTAGTCAAAATGGGCATACACATGTGTTGGATGTTGTGCAGGGATTCGATTGTCTAAAAGGTGTTTTGACAAGTGACCAACCGCCAATGTAGATATGATAGAGTGATATGAAATGAAATGATAATTCAAGTATTTATACATTTTTCGATGTTAGGATGGAGTGCAAAGCATATGATTTTGATAAGACCAAGTCCAATAGGAACAATATATCCTATGATATGGGATGCAGTTATCCTGATCAAATGTTGTAGTTTTGTGATAAAGAATGATAGATCCTGATGAGAAATTATGTTTTGAATGATCAGTTTATGAAAGAAGGTGATGATTCACTTTGAGATTTTAGATCTTGAACTTGTTGAAGATGAATACTTGAAAATCTTGGGGTGTCTAGTTCTAGAATCCATTTTGATAGAAGATTACTTAATCGAGTGAACCAAGAAGGCAACCTAAGCACAAAATGACTTATATCGGGTGTATGCGATCAGTGTAAATTGACCAAGAAAATATGATAGATCTGAAAAAGACATGCAAGAAGACATCTCTGGACTCACAGAGACAAAACCTCACACGACAGATTAATAAGCTCCAGATGACAATTTAGACAGTCCCATATGATAAAGATAGAACCTCATACGACAATTTAGAAGCAACCGTATGAAAATCCGATAAGAAAGAACCTTTGTTGATCTAACTCGTATGACAATTTAGACGTAACAGAATGATGAACTAGCTTTCTCATATGAGAAACTAGGAAACTCATACGACTTATGACAGAGAAAAGACAAATATTTGACTTTGACATATTTTTGACCAATGATGTTTGATATTTTGGCCATGTTTTCCATTTTTAAATGTTTCAGTTTTAGTGCCAAGGATGAAAACATAGCAAACATGTGATATGATAAGTGACCTCAAGCACAACATGCTAAATCCTAAGGAAGTTGG
>NW_026731045.1:0-2790 GCF_030272615.1 Cryptomeria japonica | reverse complement strand
CACAAACCGACAATGCGAGCACATCCAAGTGGGCATTTTTATACTAGGCATGGCCTTTTCATGCATCCCAAAGCACCAGAATGTTGAGAGTCATACCCTACTAGTGCGATCTCTCAAGTGCCTTGAGTTCAAAAAATTGTCAAAATTTGATGGACTGTTTCTTCCAATCCACGACACATACGATCGATCTGTTTGATCCCATGGAGTCGCGTGAGGCTCCTCTATAATGGCCTATCTCATTTTTTGATGACTTGAAGCCATTTTCAATTAGTAGCATTTTTTCACCTGCTCAAAAAACTATCAGTTACTTGCAAGGAAAAGTTGCAAGATTGGCTAGAATTGATTTTGTTCCTCATGTGCACAAACCAACATCGCGAGCACCTCCAGGTGGGAAATTTTACACTAGGCATGACCCTGTCATGCATCCCAAAGCACCATAACGTCGAGAGTCACACCTTACCGGTGTGAACTCTCAAGTGCCCTGAGTCCAAAAAATTATCAAAATTTGACGGACTGTTTCTTCCAATCCATGACACATACGGTCGATCTGTTTGATCCTGTGGGGTCGTGTTAGGCTCCTTTATAATGGCCTATCTCAATTTTTGATGACTCGGAGCCATTTTCAATTAGTAGCATTTTTTTGCCTGCTCAAAAAATCATCAGTTGCTTGCAAGGAAAAGTTGCAAGATTGGCTAGAATTGATTATGTTCCTCGTGTGCACAAACCGACATCGTGAGCACATCCAGGTGGAAAGGTTTACGCTAGGAATGGCCCTATCATGCATCCCAAAGCACCAAAACTTTGAGAGTCATACCCTACCAGTACGATCTCTCAAGTGCCCTAAGTCCAAAAAATTGTCAAAATTTGACGGACTGTTTCTTCCAATCCACAACATATACGGTCAATCTGTTTGATCCCATGGGGTCACGTGAGGCTCCTCTACAATGTCCTATCTTAGTTTTTGATGACTCGAAGCCATTTTCAATTAGTAGCATTTTTTCGCCTGCTCAAAAAACTGTCAGTTGCTTGCAAGGATAAGTTGCAAGATTGGCTAGAATTGATTTTGTTCCTTATGTGCACAAACCGACATCGCGAGCATGTCTAGGTGGGAAATTTTACACTAAGCATGGCCCTGTTGTGCATCCCAAAGCACTAGAACATCGAGAGTCATACCCTACCGACGCAATGTAGAAGTTGCTTGACAACTTTTTTGACAATTTTTTTGACAATAATGACAATTTTTGCTCAAATTGTATCTAGTCTCAATCTATGACCCGATAATGACTCAAATAATTATCCATGATTATACAAGAATCAAAATAGTCACAAAACATTGTCACATATTATTCAAAAATTTGCCTCTAAATATGGTCAAATCAGCTCTTGGCTATTTGATTATACAAAAAATTGTCTTACAAATAATCTCATGGGCTTTTATACAAAATTTGGCATTACAATATATGCGATTCAGCTCATCGCCATTTTAATATACAAATAATCTCATGGGATTTTATACAAAATTTGGCATTACAATATGTGCAATTCAGCTCATCGCAATTTTAATATACAAAATTTGGCATGTACATATGTACAAATCAGCTCATTGCCACTTAAATATACAAAATTATGCCCCTAAACATATAAAAATCAGCTCATGGGCATTTATATATACAAAAAATGAATATAGAACAATTCATCGACGATTTATACAAAATTCTCAAAATCATTCTACTCTGAACCGTAGAATCAATCAAGTGAGCCTTTAGGATCGGCTCTAACCCGTATTGTGTCAAGTATTGCCTTGTGGTCAAATTCAAGAACTTTCCATAAAATCTTGTTATGAGGTCTACCATGATACTTCATCAAATGAATATTTGTTGCAACAATGAGGTTAGAGAAATGAAGAATATGTCTGTGTGTTTCAAAGTCCTCGAACAACCAAACATCATAATTCTTGATAGGGTATCTCCGAAGCCATGTTTCTATCACAACAACAGACCCTATTGGGTACTCAATACCCTCTCTGTCAATGATTGTGGTTGTCAATTTTCTTTTAGGCTCAATAGTAATTTGTTCCTTCTTCATTGTTCTCTTCTGCAAGAACTGCATACACATGACCTACATTTTATAAAGTGTTAATTAATACCAAAAATAAAGTATGATGTACAAAAAAATGAACCAAAAAGAATACTTGCAAAAAAATTAAATCAAAAAATCACATGAATCCACTAGGTCGGATACATGGTCAAAATCCACTGATGTCTCCATCTGGCTCAATTGTAGTGCTTTGGGAATTTGATATGAATCAATGGGAACCAACGGTCTACAAGACCATTTGTCAACCCACTCTTCTAATTCACATTCTTCCCACAAACAATACATGCATGAAGAGCAAAAACATACCATTTGTCTCGTATAAATTACCAGTGAACTTGAATTTGAACTCATAAATGAGTGCATATCACTCGATCCTGCAACTGTACAACAATCTAGATAGTTTTCAATGTTAGATTCAATAATCAACCAAAAATATCTATGAACCAATGGCGTACCTAGATTACCTGGACCCATCATAGACTTACACCATCGCACAATTATTTCTGCATCTACCAACTCAGTACCACCTTCATACTTCAATTCTTCCCTGGCTAGGGCTCTTTTCACACATGCTCCTGCACCATCGTGCTCTCCCTTACCATGTCCAGCCTCAGTGAAATTCCAAAAATGTTGTACACCGCTTGTCACATGCATCCTTGTCAGCCAATAAAACATCCTTGCATTCTTGGATTG
>NW_026731044.1:0-2802 GCF_030272615.1 Cryptomeria japonica | reverse complement strand
TCTAAGTAAGTCACCTTTAAGGACTTCAAATACTCATTCCATCCTCTCAAGAAACAATCAAAGACATTTATTAAAGCATTGTACATAAATGCATGAATCTCAAGACTAGGAAGGTCGGATGGAATAGGTTTGGCTAAGGCACTTACTACATCTTGTTGTGCTCCCAACAAGGTATCCATCAAGGGAGTTATCAAACTCCTCAGTTCACCAACTTTGCTCAAGATTCTATCCTTGTCTTGATTCAAACCCTTTATTTTAGTAGTGTAATCCAAAATTTGTGCTTCAAGGGTACTTGGGAAAACTGATTGAGGTGCGAAAGATTGTCCTATACTAGCTAAATTACCCTCAAGTTCTCTTATTTCCCGATCAATGTCTACAATGAATTTGGGCAAAAACATACATGATTTGAAGATTTTTCTGCCCTCATCAAATACCTCTTTTACACTCTTCGTTGTAGTTCTCAAGCTTGCTCTATATATTTCCACATCTTTTAAATTCTTTTGCAATCTCATCTCATTAAACCTTTTATGTAAAATTTCATCCACAACCTTTTCTAATGATACAAAATTGGTACTAACAACATTTAATAAATTCTTAAGCTTTCCAGATGGAGAAGCACCTGAATCTTGATCAAAATTGTGTAAAAAAATCTCCAAAACCTCAATGGCAAGAGTAATGACTTCCTTTTCTTCTTTCTGATTTTTCAATAGATCTTTGCTTGCCTTAATTTGAGCTTGGGTGGCAAGTCTCAACGCTTGAAGAGGAGAAAGAGTGCTCAATTCCATCGAACTGTGGGAAAAGTCATCCCCAATAACAATCTTCTTACCTTTGTCAAAGACATTGGTCATAGTCATGAATACCAAATATTCCTTTGAAGGTTCATCACTCTTCTCCTTTTCTACCTCTTCCCTTTCATCCTTTTAGCCTTTGGAAATCTCCTTTGCTATCATTTCTGCAATTACCTCAATCTCAGGAGGGTCCTGAGTAGGTTCACCAGAGACATTTTTAGTGGGTGCATCTTGCTTCTTGCTCAACCTGCTCAACAGATGGTTGATCCATCTGACCACTGAAGACCTTTGCATGTACTTCCAGAATGGAAGTGTCTTTAGGAATGTCTTTTGCTGGGTGGGTGCTAACCTGAGGTTGATTCACCTCATATTTCTGCTCAATCAAAAATTCTTTCATAATCTGCTTAGTCTCATTTTCAACTTCATCAATTTTACCAAGCATTATTCAGTTGACCCTTTTCTTACTTTTGAACTTTTATTTGGCCAACTTTAGTAATTGACTGATTTCTTCTCTAGAAATATCCGAACAAGAATTAACCAAAACATACTCCTGCATTTCCTCATCTTTCCAACAAGCATTATTTCTTCAGATATCCAAAATATCATATAGTTCTTTTGGTAACTTAGATGATTATTCAATTAAGGCTCTACTAAAGTTATTCATATAATGAACAACTACTTCCTCTAACTCTCTCCTCTCATTATCATCCCCATTTTCATAATATAAAGCAAGATTATTTAGGTAACCATCCTTAATGATTTCATCCTTTATTTCTTCTAGAGACTTAGGAGGAATAATATTAATATTACCAAATTCCAGGGCTTCATCAATCTCAGATTTTTTCTTTTTGCTCCCTCTAGACCTTTCAGATGGCTCACCTTGGGTCTTTGACTTCTTTGGAGGTGGAGCATCACCGGATGGCTTCCGAACTACATGAGCATATGTTGCAATCTTTTTAACCTCTTGGACTTCTTCATCCGGCTCAGTCTCTTCCTTTGCAACATGTTACCTAGAAGGCTTCTCCTTTTTCCTTTTATCCACTCCACCAGTAGATACTGTTGGTTTGGGATTTGGTGGAGGTACTGGTGTCTTCAAACTGAAGACAGGTGCAAACTTACTAGGCTGAGGCTGCCTAGCAGATGAGGATGCTGGTTTAGATTGCAGTTTGATCACATCCTCTTCTCTCAGAATATTCTGAGCTCTAGCCCTCTCCACGACTTCCTTAGTCAATCCCATCTTTTTTGCCACTGCCTCTACTTCCTTCCAGATCATCTTCAACAGACTTGAAAGGACGTTTCTTGAAAATAGGTCTAGCTCTATCCTTAATTTCAACAACCAATGGGGTAGCATTCTAGATACCAATGCCATTTGAATCTAGGGTTAAAAACTAATAGCTTCGCGAAACAGATAAATACCTTAATTCACAATCGGGTGGAAGAATTCGCTTTTGGATCGCTATAAGCTTGGTTTAGATCGCCAAGTCACTTTACTTTGCTATACTGCTCTATTTTGTTGGTCGCATTGTGAAAAAATGATCTTTCGGAGTGCCCTTTTAACCTCTGAAAACCTAATTCAGCATTGTAATAAATGCTTGAATTGGTTACCATGATATTCATGAAATCACTTACTAAAGCCTCAAATATTCATCCAATCTTCCGGATAACATCTGCATACATGATTTAAACTTTCCGCAACCTTCCAAAATCGGTTATAGATCTTCGAAGAGGGGGTTCTATGAATCTATCTGAAAAAAATCCCCCTAAGGCCAAAAATCCCTAGTTACCAGATGAGGTTCCATCACCGGATGGAGGTGTGGAGCGATTCTGTCCATTGGAATCTTCTTTCTTAACCCATATCTTCTTATGTTGATCTCTGATTTCTTATACTTTTTCTTTTCCTTTCTTATCTGTTTTGCCTTTGTTTACCAGACCATTATTATTTCTTCTACAGTATTTTGCAATGTGACTAGTATTGTTGCATGCATGACAAACAACATTCCTTTGTATAGGTCTG
>NW_026731043.1:0-2802 GCF_030272615.1 Cryptomeria japonica | reverse complement strand
TTCCAATCTGGCTACAGGAGCAAAGGTTTCTCCATAGTCTTCTCCTTCTTCTTGGGCATATCCTTTGCACACCAATCTGGCTTTGTTCCTAATCACTGTGCCATCCTCATTCAGCTTATTTCTGAAGACCCATTTGGTACCAATGACATTTTTATGCTCTGGTCTGAGTACCAAACACCGTGTACCATTTTTCTCTATCTGGTCAAGTTCCTCTTCCATTGCCTTGATCCAGTCTTCATCTTTATGTGCCTCTTTCAATGATTTAGGCTCAAATTTAGAGATCATACATGAGTTTTCTTTGACCTTTCTTCTTGTAAGGATTCCTGCATCCTTATCTCCTATGATCTTCTTAGGATCATGATTCAGCTTAACATACCAAGTAATGGTCTTGATAGATTCCTCTTGCTTTTCTTCTTCATTCTCATCTCCATCAATATCACCATCTACATCCACTGGTGTAGGAATACTATTACTGGTACTTGGTTGACTGACAATCGGTTCCTAGAAGGTTACAATTGGTTCATTTACCGCTTGCTTACTGTCGGTTTCCTCAGTTTTCTTAGAGATTTCATCAACTCTTACATTGATACTTTTCGTAATTCTCTGAGTCCTATTATTGAAACACTTGAGAGCTTTTCTCTTTGTGGAATACCCTAGGAATATTCCCTCATCACATTTCGCATCGAATTTACTCTGGTGTTCACTCCTCTTGATGTAACATTTGTTACCAAACACTCTAAAGTCGCTAACCACGGGTGTCTTACCGGTCCAATACTCAAAAGGAGTTTTATCCTTACCTTTCTTGATGAGTACTCGGTTCATTGTGTAGACTGCAGTGCTCACCGCTTCCCTCCAAAAGGTGTGAGCTACCTTTCCTTGAATCAACATGGTTCTAGCTGCTTCAACTACATTCCGGTTATTCCTCTCTACTAGGCCATTCTGCTATGGAGTTTGGGGGGTAGACAGTTGCCTCTTGATGCCATGTTCTTCACAGTACTTGTTGAATTCACTAGAAGTGAATTCCCCTCCTTGATCAGTTCTCGGGCACTTGATCCTTTTACCGCTTTCCTTCTCCACTAATGCTCTGAAAGCTTTGAACTTTACAAAAGCTTCAGACCTATCTTTCAAGAATGTCACCCACATCATTCTTGAGCAGTCATTAGTGAGAATCATGAAGTACCTATCACCCTACACACTCCTAGTTTTCATAGGACCACACAAATCAATATGCACAAGATCAAGAGATTGTCAGCAATGAAAGATTTACCTTTAAAGGTTGAGGAAGACATTTTCTCCATTTGACACTCTCTGCACAAGGTATTATACGGTTTGCTTAGCACTGGCAACCCTCTAACTGCCTTGATCTTACTAGCCTTCACAATGTTATCAAATTTTAAATGGTAGAGTCTCCTATGCCATATCGAGCTATCATCAAATTTAGCCATAAGACATGTACTTATATTTGCATTCAGCTGAAATAGATTACCTTTGGTCTGCATGCTGGTGGTCACCAATTCACCATTCTTTCCTTTGATTCTACACACTCCATTCTTGAATTCTAGAGTGAGACCACTATCGTTCAGCTGGGCAACACTCAAAAGGTTGTGTTTGAGACCATCAACCCAATACACATTGTCAGCACTACTCTTTCTATTCAAAGAGATAGACCCTCTGCCTTTGATCATGCATGGTGCATCATTACCAAAGTGAACCACACCACCATCATACTCTTCCAAGGATAGAAACTTACTCTGGTCACCAGTCATATGGTGAGAACAGCCACTATCAATAATCCACTCATTGGAATTATCAAACCGGGAGACAAGAGCCTTCTTGTCTGACACATCTTCCTTGATAGCAACAAACACAATATCTTCATTTTCTTCATCCTCTGATTCCTCATCTGTGACACCTTCATCAACTGCCACAAAACAGTTTCTCCGGTTTCCTCCTTTGAATTTCTTGAACCTTTCCAGTTTGTCTTTATCGTCGCCATTAGGACAGTTTACAGCAATATGTCCTATCCAGTTACAAGAAAAGCATTTCAAAGGAAGCTTACCTCTGTATTTGTTGGTTTCTTTAGGAAGTTTCCTGGCAAGGAGAGTTTCAAATGCCATCGGAATCTCCTCATCATCCATTTCTCTGCTTTGTCTTGGTTCACCACTGGTGCTATCTTCTTTTCCTTTTCTGGATGGTATAGCAAAAGCTTTAAAAGATGATTCAGTCTTTTGAACACTGCCATCAAAACTATTTAGCTCATAGGCTATCAACTTTGCAATGATGGAGTCTAGGGATAACTTAGTCTTGTCTATTGATCTCAGCCCCTAAATAGCAGCAACCCTTATTGCATAGACCGGCAGTAGGGATCTTAGGAATTTGCTTACCATAGTGGAATCTTCCATTTTACCACCTGCACTCTTGATATCTCCAACAACGGTTTTGATTCTTATTCCATACTGTTGAATAGTCTCACCTTCAACCATTTGCATGTCTTCAAACTTCCCTCTAAGGCTTTCTTCCTTAGCTTGTTTTACATGCTCATCACCGCCATAGATATTTTCAAGAGTATCCCATACCTCTTTGGGATTTACCTTATCTTGGACATCAATAAACTCAATGTCAGATAAACTACTAATTAGGGCTTCCATGACTTGCCCATTCTCCTACATCTCTCTCTTTTGGTCATCGGTGAGAGTACCGGTAGGGGCAACATAGGCATTCTCAACATAGCTCCAGTGTTGAGCACCCATGCTTCTGATGTATATCTTCATTCTATCTTTCCATATACTGAAATTTTCTTTG
>NW_026731042.1:0-2838 GCF_030272615.1 Cryptomeria japonica | reverse complement strand
TTCATATTATTACATATATTTAAACTAAGTTAATATTATATTTATGCAGTAAATCAGAAAAATAACAAAAATGTAGAAAAGCATTTTCAATCTAAGAGATCTATAATTGTATTCATGCATCAAATTTGGAAGGATGTAAAAAAAAAATTGAAGGTTTACATTTAAAAATTGGAAAACTACATTTTTATATCAAAGAATTGTATAAAACCAAAAAAACCCAAGAAAAGGAAATTGTCAATAATTGTATTTCTATAAGATAAGTTCATTTAGGATGAGGTCTCATGGAAGGGTGTTTTCTAAGAAAATTCAATGGACGTTGAAATTTTAAGAAAATTTAAAGAAGGTAGTTCATGAAATAAAGTATTTATTTTTTTTGCAAATTCAATTCAACAGAGTAAATAAATACAATATACTGAAATTATTAATTGATGGGATTTTTAAAATGATATACGATTGATAAGTGGTAGAAAAAAGACTAAACTATTGGATCAACTTCTAGCCCCACCTCAGATGAACCTACTCGAATCTTCAAACTAAAATGTATTATCTTCTATTATTCAGAGAAAGATTAAATTGATCCTATAAAATATTACTTCAGGAGATCTCACACTTTTACAAAATACATCCAAAAGCCCCCCCACATAGAACACTAGCCTTATAACTGCAATTTTTTTGTGTATTCTATGAGAAAATTTTAACACCACCAAAGAATTACATATCAATTAGCTGAACAGTTTTAGTGTTTACTTTCAAACAATTCCATTTTTAGAATGTCTTTCCAAGTATTTTGTTTAGTTTCTACTCTCAACTTCCATTTCAAATAGCAGACTTCACATTTTACGTACATGACATTGTCAACACACAAATCATAAAATACTAAGATTATCCAAAGCTAAGCAATTTGTAATAGGCAATGCTCAATCCCATCAATATTTATATTACAGGGGATTGGTGTTTACCTTAACATGTCTTACATCTTTGAATAATAGAACCTCAACATATAGATTTGAAAAAAAAAAAATCACGCTTTACAACTAGATTTGTAATGACCACCATAATTTCAAAATAACACAATTCACAAAATACACAATCAAGAATAAATCATTTCCATGTGTTTAGATATACAAGGTTACAAACAAGAAATTACATTTCAACATATGAAGTCAAATTACATAAGTTGACAACAAGATAAACATAAACCTTTACACTAGACCACAAGGTTAATAAAATAAATGCATAAGCAACAAATCATGATGACCAACCTGATAGGAAATCTCGACATTTGTCTCCCTCGAACACATCATGGAGTGAGAACATTGTCGGAGCGCGTTTCCACCCTACCACGAAGTAGTTACACTTCTCTGGAATCTTCATGACATGAAAGATACCCAACCCAGCACGAGGCAAGGCTAGCAATGCAATACCAGCAAGAGTAATGGAATTTGTGCAACTAGCATGATATATCCACATTCTATCACTAGTGTACTAATATCATGACACAAAAGACACAAATGCATACATATAAAGATAGAAGAAACAATGTCTACTAACCTATCTGGGTAAGTGCACCAAGATGGTGAACAGAAAAAGTGGCCACATGCAAAAAAAAAACAAATTTCTCATAACCCGTGCATGTTCTAGAAAATTCAAAAATGCGCTAGGCTTGGTAACACCAAGCCTAGCCAAAAACAATTAAAAAACAAAAAGTTCCTCAAAACCCATACGGGTTTTGAGGAAAATTACATTTTATAGTAAAAAATCAAAAGTTCCTCAAAACCCGTACTGGTTTTGAGGGGAACATTATTTTTTTATAATAAAAAATCAAAAGTTCCTCAAAACCTGTACTGGTTTTGAGGAACATTAATAATAAAAAATGAAAAGTTCCTCAAAAACCCTTAAAGGGTTTTGAGGAACATTATACTTTTTAGAAACCCCGCGGGTTATGCAAAACTATAAGTTTTTGTCTTAGTTTTTGCATAACTCGTACGGGTTATATAAAACTAGGAACCAAATAGGAAGTGGGGAGAGAGAGAGAGAGAGGAGAGAGAGAGAGGAGAGAGAGAGAGGAGAGAGAGAGAGAGAGAGGAGAGAGAGAGGAGAGGAGAGAGAGAGAATAGGAAGAGTGATAGAATAGGATAAGGAGAGGGGGGGCGGAGAGAGTTAGAGACGAGAGAGAAGGGGATAGGAAGACAGGGAGAGATAGGGGAGGAGAGAGAGAGAGAGAGATGAGAGAGAGAGAGAGAGAGAGAGGAGAGAGAGAGAGAGAGGGGGGGGGGGTGATGATAGGATTAAGAGAGGGAGAGGAAGATAGAGAGAGTAGGGAGTAGGAAGAGAGGGATAGAATAGGATAAGGAGAGGGGGACAGAGAGAGTTAGAGAGAGAGAGAGAGAGAGAGAGAGAGAGAGGAAGGAGAGAGGGGGACAGAGAGAGAGAGAGAAGGGGATAGGGAGAGAGAGAGAGAGAGAGAGAGAGAGAGAGAGAGAGAGAGAGAGAGAGAGAGAGAGTAGATAAGGAGAGGGGGAGAGATAGAGGAGAAATTGGGAGAGAGGGAGAGAGAGGGAGATTGGAGAAAGGAGGGGGAGATTAGGAAAAGGAGAGGGGGAGAGGGAGAAGGAGAGAGGGGGGATGGAGAGAGGGAGGAAGATTGGGAAAAGGAGAGAGAGAGAGAGAGAGAGAGAGAGAGAGAGAGAGAGAGAGAGTATGATAAGGAGAGGGGGAGGGAGAGAGAGTTAGCGACAGAGAGAAGGGGATAGGAAGAGAGGGAGAGAGATAGGGAAAGAAAGAGAAGGGAGAGAGGGTGAGATTAGGATTAAGAGAGGGAGAGAGAGAGATAGAGGA
>NW_026731041.1:0-2878 GCF_030272615.1 Cryptomeria japonica | reverse complement strand
TACCGAGCACAAAAGTTTGAAGATCTGATTGAATAATAGATTGAGAAGCCCAACAAGCCCAACAAGGGACAAGATAAGTCTTATGACAAAATTGTTTTGAGCACATAGAATCTGCTTTAGCATTTTAGATGTGAAGTTGCAGATATATTTTATTACTATTATTTATTTTGTAAGTGATAGGAAATCTCTTAATTGAGTGGACTTAACAGTCTTATTTGTAAATCCTCTAACAAGGTAACATTCTAAATGAGTGTTTGAAATCCTTTGACAAGGTCACTTCTAACAAAGTGCAAGACTCTAACAAGTTTGAGGGAAATCCCTTAATTGGGTCACATCTAGCAATGTGTTTGTAATTTGTAACTGGATTAAGCTTTTAACCGAGCATACTCTAGAAGGGTATATTTCTTAGTGGGTCCAAAATCCCACAGTGGTTTTTCCCTATTTGGGTTTCCACATTAAATCTGGTGTTAAATGTGTTATGATGTTTTAAGTGTATCTGTTTATGAGTATTTAATGATTTACAGTCATAGTTGCATATCAGTAAAGGCTACCAAGGTTGAATCTAGTGAATATATTGTATTGTGAAGTTTTCATGATTCACCCCCCCTCTCATCTTAATTAACAATTGGTATCAAAGCCTTGGACTCCGAAAGAAAAGTTTAAAGGTACTTGAGGCAAAGATCTGAAGATGTATAAAAGGGATGCACCAAAGTTGAACAAGTCAAGTTTCTCCACATGGCAGAAAAGGATGAAGCTGCATTTATCAGGAATTGGAGAATATGCAACATATTATTTGGAGAATGATTACATAGCACCTAGCACCAACCCGATGAAAATGGAAGAGATAAAGGCAAAGCAAGAACATATTCAATCTATGATTGAAATAACATCTGCATTAACCGACTCAAAGTTTAATGACCTAGAAGGTTGTAATGATGCAAAGGCGATGTGGACCAAGCTCATATCTATATATGGTGGTGATGAACATGTTCAAAGAGAAAACGTAGATAGTCTAAGAGGTCGACTTGAATCCATGAGAATGAATGAAGGTGAGAACATAACCCAATGCAGTACAAGGTTAAAGGAAACTGTCAATCAAATCAAAGGAGCAGGAGGAACTATTGAAGAAAAGGATGTAACAAGTAAGTTGCTTAGAACACTTCTACCTGCTTATGCCATTCGAGTCTCTACAATCAATGAATTAAGGTCCATGCCAAAAATGCCAGTCTCTTTGGATGCTACTATCAGTAAGCTACATGCATTTGAGTTAAGTAATTTTGATAACAGTGGGTCCTCGGTAAATAAAGTTGAATCTGCATTCAGTTCTTTTCATACTGGTGAATCTGACGATGACAATGATAGAATGTATAAGTATACTGAAGGAAATCACAGTGGAGCAAGTGAAAGATTTCGCAAAAACATTGAAGAGGTACACAAACTATATGAAGAAATAAAAAAGAAAGAAGAGTTTGAAGCATTATTAGCCAGAAGGTTACCGAGAGGCAAAGGTAAGTATAAAGGAAAGTTACCTTTAAAATGTTTTAACTGTGATAGAATAGGACATATGGCTTCTAACTGTCCTAACAAAGAATCTAGTGAAAAGAGAGAATACCGAGATGATAGACTGAAAGACAACCAATACAGAGGACACTGAGACTTCAGAAGGAAAGATAGAAAGACATGCCTAGTAGCTGATGAGGAATCCAACGATGATAAATCTAATGGGACTGATACAGAGGAAGTTGTTTATGTGGCTATCAAAGATGGATCAGATGAAGAAAGGTATGAAGAAAAATACCTAATATCTCACATAAATAAAAATGATTCTTGGATGATGTTAAATGTGATGATGTATACTGGGTTGAAGGTTTGAAATACAATTTGTTGAGTGTAGCACAACTAAACAATACAGGATACTGAATAGAATTTCAGAAGGGAATTGTCAAAGTTCATGACAAGCATGGAAACCTGTCTGCTACCGAGACACAAACAAAAGGTAATACATTTCATCTTGACTCAACTTGGAACAATTGTCTATATGCAAAAATAGAAGATACCTAGTTATGGCATAAAAGGTTTTGTCATGTAAATTTTGATAACCTAATCAAAATAAGTAAGAAGCACCGAGTAAGAAGTCTACTGATCCTAGAAAAACTTGAGAATGCTATGTGTTGAGGATGCTAGATGGGTAAGATGAAAATATCAAGCTTTACAAGTAAGTTCTACACTTCTAAAGGAATTTTAGATCTAGTACACACTGATCTTTGTGGTCCCACGAAAGTTTAAAGTTATTATGGTGATAAATATTTCATATTATTTGTGGATGATTACTCAAGAATGATGTCAGTTACATTTTTAAAAGAAAAATCAGAAGCATTTCAAATGTTCAAATGGTATAAGGCTAGAGTTGAAAAAGAAACACGAAGACAGTTGTAATGCATAAGATCTGATAGAGGAGGAGAATTCATTTCTGACGAATTTAATCTATTTTGCAATGATCATGGTATAAAGAGACAAGTATTTGCACCGACAACTCCACAACAAAATGGGATAGCTGAGAGAAGAAATGGATCTATTGTAGATTATGCCAGAACCCTGATGATTGAAAAGAGGGTACCTCAAACATTTTGGAGAGAAGCAATAAGCACTATAGTTTACACCCAGAACCAAGTACAACTGAAGAAAAGAACTTTGAAGACACCATATGAAATCTGGTATGATAAGTAACCCAATGTAAGTTATTTTAAAATCTTTGGAAGTAGATTTTATGTTCACAAAGATGACAGAAATGGAAAGTTTGATCAGAAAAGCGAGGAAGGAACATTTCTTAGTTATTCTTTTAGAAGTAAAACATTTAAATGTCTGATCAAATCATCTA
>NW_026731040.1:0-2886 GCF_030272615.1 Cryptomeria japonica | reverse complement strand
GTAAGGGTCATTTAGATTTCTTAATCTGCAACTTCCGCTGGTGTGCTATGTGATACAGATTACTCTCCCTCCCGCTACCTCTCCCTCCATCCCCCTGGGGCGACTCCCTCTCAGCCCTCGCGCACCGTCAGCCCCTCGCAGGACCCTCCCCAGCTCCACTCGCCTCTCCCTCTCGACTCGCGAGCGCCCCCTCACTGCCCTCTCTTCCTCTCTCTCCTCTCCTCTCCTCTCCTCTCCTCTCCCTCTCTCTCCCCTCTCCGCACCCGCCTCTCTCTCTCCATCTCTCTCACTCTCTCTCTCTCTCTCTCTCTCTCTCTCTCTCTCTCTCCTCTCTCTCCCTCTCCCTCTCTCTCTCCCTCCTTCCCTCTCTCCCTCTCTCTACCTTCCCTCCCCCCTCTCTCTCCTCCCTCTCCCCTCTCCTCTCTCTCTCTCTCTCTCTCTCTCTCTCTCCTCTCTCTCTCTCTCTCTCTCTCTCTCTCTCTCTCCTTCCTTCCCTCTCTCCCTCTCTCTACCTTCCCTCCCCCTCTTCTCTCCCTCTCTCCCTCCCTCTACCTCTCACTTCCCCCCCATGTTCTCTCCCCTCTCTCCCTTCCTCTCCCTCTCTCTCCCTCTCTCTCTCTCTCCCCTCTCTCCCCTCTCCTCTCCCTCTCTCTCCCTCTCCCACCCCCCCCCTCTCTCTCTCTCTCTCTCTCATCTCTCTCTCTCTCTCTCTCTCTCTCTCTCTCCTCTCCCTCCCTTCCCTCCCCCCTCTTCTCTCCCTCTCTCCCTCCCTCTACCTCTCCCCTTCCCCCCATGTTCTCTCCCTCTCTATCCCTCTCCCCTCTCCTCTCCCTCTCTCTCCCTTCCCCCCCCTCATCTCTCCCTCTCCCCTCTCCTCTCCCTCTCTCTCCCTTCCCCCCCTCATCTCTCCCTCTCCCCCTCTCCTCTCCCTCTCTCTCCCTTCCCCCCCCTCATCTCTCCCTCTCTCCCTCTCCCTTCCTCAATACCCCTTCCATAACTTTTTTTAAGGCTTAGTAGCACGTACGCAGTACTTATTACTCATAAGCGCGTATGGGGTACTATTCCCATTATTCAATACCCCTGGGATAACATTTTTAGGCTTAGTAGCAGCATATGCGCTACTTATCAGTCGTGAATACTGTTGGGGCTTGCCAGCATTTTATGGCCTTATCAGCGCGTATGCGATTATCAATGTAGCGTGTACACGGTTTATAGACATAGTTTTAGTTGCCCAAGAGCCTCAACGGCCTCAAAAGAAGTTTTTGAGGTCATTGAAGGCCCCATTGGAACTGTGTCCTACACTTCTATCACTGTTGTATACATAAAAGTAAGTGAATTTTTTGTTTTTTTTGCATGATTTCAAATGATTGAATTGTTGTTTTTATTAGTTTTTTTGTTTTTGCATGGTTTCAACTGATTAAATTGTGATTGTTTAATAGTTTCATTCCAAAAAATAGTGATAAGATGCATACTTATGGTTATTTATTTATTTTTTAACTTTTCTTTACATATATATGTAATATGATTCTATTTAGGTCAACCAATCTCAACCATGGGAAAGAACAAGCGAGGAATGATGGAACAACGAGAGGCTCAAAAGGAAAGACAAAGGCAGCATATGAAGAAATTGCATGACATAAGGACAATGGGAGAAGAAGGTATGTCAACCTCAACATCTCAATTCAATTTACCAAACGAATATAATGCACCTAATGCAATTGAAGAAGAAACATTTGATAATTTACCGTCTGAACCTGATGCAATTGAAGAAGAAACATTTGATAAATTTTAACATTTGAACCTAATGCAATTGAAGAAGATACCGCATTGAATAATCAATTAAATGATGAACATATTACACCTTCTCTACTTGTTGAATTGAATGTACATAATGCACCGATGTTAACACCTCCTAGAATCATTCGTAGGAAACCAAAGTATCTAATTGACATTGATGAGAATATATTGAAGTCAATGCCCAATAAAATGAATGAACGAACTTGTAGGAGAATGGTTAAAAGAATATGGCAAAACTATTTTAAAAACTTAAATCAAACCGCAAGATGTCAATTAATTGTTCAAATGATTAAAAATTTGAATTTTAGAGAGACAATGAAAATTCTAGGCCTAAGATCATCTGTAAGTAATAGTGAAAGAACTATAGTCAGAAATCTATTTGATGCATATCAATCTATTGGTTCAAAATCACGTAGTAAAGATTCTAATGCTACTCGACATGTCATTACATCAACCATAATGAGCAAGAAAATAAAAAAAGATCATTTGATAAGCAAAACAAGTAAGTCATTGAACGTTAGTAGAACAACATTAAGTAAAGCATTAAAGAGGCGAGAACAAATAGAGGAACCTAACAATAATTCTCTTTGGGCATTCTCGGGTAGACTACCATGCAAAGACAAGGTTGTTGTAGATGCACTAAAAACATTAATTGAAAATTTTTGGCATGACAACACAAGAGTATTGCCCAACCAAAAAGATGTTGTTAGAAGGCGAATTGGGTCTAAAAATCATGAGCCACATGTGAAACACTATTTGGATATGACTCAAAGTAAATTTTATGAAAGATTCCTTCAAAAGTTTCCTCAAATAAAAAATTCTCAAGGATTTTTTGAAATGGCAAAACCTTTTTATATTAAGATTAATCATGTACGCACCATGTGTTGTTGTAGGATTCATATTGAATTTTCCATGCATTATGATATTTTTCATCATATTTGTTCTACTTTCCACACTAACGATGTTTTGCAGGAATGTAATATACAAGCACCTCCTAAGTCGGCAAGAGAATTTATTTCAAGTGTGCTATGTAATAGACATGATGGTTGCATTTATTATAAGATGCCTTGTTCGGAAGGTTCTTGTGCT
>NW_026731039.1:0-2893 GCF_030272615.1 Cryptomeria japonica | reverse complement strand
CATTTTATGGTCTAACAACACATACGCGGTTTATAGACATAGTTTTAGTTGCCCAAAAGCTTCAATGGCCTCAAAAGAAGTTTTTGAGGTCGTCGAAGGCCCCACTAGAACTGTGTCTGCACTTCTATCACTATTGTATACATAAAAGTAAGTGATTTTTTTTGTTTTTGCATGATTTCAAATAATTGAATTGTTGTTTTTATTAGTTTTTTGTTTTTGCATGGTATCAAATGATTGAATTATGATTGTTTAAAATAGTTTGATTCCAAAAAATAGTGATAAGATGCATATTTATGGTTATTTATTTATTTTCTAACTTTTCTTTACATATATATGTAATATGATTCTATTTAGGTCAACCGATATCAACCATGGGAAAGAACAAGTGAGGAATGATGGAAAAATGAGATGCTCAAAAGGAAAGACAAAGGCAACGTATGAAGAAATTGCATGACATAAGAACAATGGGAGAAGAAGGTATGTCATCCAAAACATCTCTATTCGATTTACCAAATGAATATAATGCACCTAATGCAATTGAAGAAGAAACATTTGATAATTTACCATTTGAACCTAATGCAATTGAAGAAGAAACATTTGATAATTTACCATTTGAACCTAATGCAATTGAAGAAGAAACATTTGATAATTTACCGTTTGAACCTAATGCAATTGAAGAAAACACCACAGTTGAATAATCAATTAAATGATGAACATATTACACCTTCTCTACTTGATGAATTGAATATACATAATGCACTGATGTTAACACCTCCTAGAATCATTCGTAGGAAACCAAAGTATCTAATTGACATTGATGAGAATATATTGAAGCCAATGCCCAATAAAATGAATGAATGAACTTGTAGGAGAATGGTTAAAATAATATGGCAAAACTATTTTAAAAACTTAAATCAAACCGCAAGATGTCAATTAATTGTTCAAATGATTAAAAATTTGAATTTTAGAGATGAAAATTCTAGGCCTAAGATCATCTGAAAGTAACAATGAAAGAACTATTGTCAGAAATCTATTTGATGCATATCAATCTATTGGTTCAAAATCACGTAGTAAAGATTCTAATGCTACTCAATGTGTCATTACATCAACCATAATGAGCAAGAAAATAAAAAAAGATCATTTGATAAGCAAAACAAGTAAGTCATTAAACGTTAGTAGAACAAAATTAAGTAAAGCATTAAAGAGGCGAGAACAAATAGAGGAACCTAACAATAATTCTCTTTGGGCATTCTAAGGTAGACTACCACACAAAGACAAGGTTGTTGTAGATGCACTAAAAACATTAAATGAAAATTTTTGGCATGACAACACAAGAGTATCGCCAAACCAAAGAGATGTTGTTAGAAGGCAAATTGGGTCTAAAAATCATGAGCCACATGTGAAACACTATTTGGATATGACTCAAACTAAATTTTATGAAAGATTCCTTCAAAAGTTTCCTCAAATAAAAATTTCTCAAAGATTTTTTGAAATGGAAAAACCTTTTTATATTAAGACTAATCATGTATGCACCACGTGTTGTTGTAGGATGCATATTGAATTTTCCATGCATTTTGATATTTTTCGTCATATTTGTTCTACTTTGCACACTAACGATGTTTTGCAGGAATGTAATATACAAGCACCTCCTAAGTCGGCAAGAGAATTTATTTCAAGTGTGCTATGTAATAGACATGATGGTTGCATTTATTATAAGATGCCTTGTTTGGAAGGTTCTTGTGCTATATGTGGTGGTTTGCAATGTTTACCAAGATGCATACATTTGGAGAGCACACATGAAATTGGTACGAAACTAGTTTCTTTTGGAAAATACAAGACAGTCACATATAGAGTTAAAGATGGAAAAGATTTGAAGAGATGTGAGCTAGTGAAAAATGATATATGTGTAGCTCAATTTATGAAAATGTTTCAAGAGAAACTATTTTATGAGTACATAATGCATACACATAGAGCTCGATGGCTAGATGAGCAATTCAAGTTATGTAAGGAAACATTTCCTCTTGGCACCATTGTCTCTATCATTGATTTCACTGAAAATTATACACTACAACCTCAAAATGAAGTGCAATCCATGTATTATCACTCTACACAAGTTTCTATTTTTGTACACATAGAATTCATGCATGCAGATGATAGCACAGAGGAGGATAGAAAGGTTGTAAGAGAGTATCACTTCTACATAGGTGATGATCGTACTCATTCATCGGAGTTTGTACAAGGATGCTTTAAAGTTTTCTATGATAGTTTAAGGGAAAGGAACATACGATACAACCGACACTTAATATGGTCAGATAATTGCACTGCACAATTCAAGAATGCAAGGATGTTTTATTGGTTGACAAGGATACATGTGACAAGCGGTGTACAACATTTTTGGAATTTCACTAAGGCTGGACATGGTAAGGGAGAGCACGATGGTGCAAGAGCATGTCTAAAAAGAGCCCTAGCCAGGGAAGAATTGAAGTACAAAGGTGGTGCTAAGTTGGTAGATGCAGAAACAATTGTGCGATAGTGTAAGTCAATGATGGGTCCAGGTAATCCAGGTACGTCATTGGTTCATAGATATTTTTGGTTGATCACTGAATCTAACATTGAAAGCTATCTAGATTGTTGTACAGTTGCAGGATCGAGTGACATGCACTCATTTATGAGTTCAAATTCAAGTTCATTGGTAATTTATATGAGACAGATGGTATGTTTTTGCTCTTCATGCATGTATTATTTGTGGGAAGAATGTGAATCAGAAGAGTGGGTTGACAAATGGTCTTGTAGACCATTGGTTCCCATTGATTCATATCAAATCCCCAAAGCACCACAATTGAGCTAGATGGAGACATCAGTGGATTTTGACCATGTATCCAACCTAGTTGAT
>NW_026731038.1:0-2921 GCF_030272615.1 Cryptomeria japonica | reverse complement strand
CGACATGAAAAGATCATCATTTGGAATGATTAGTCTCCATATGAATCTTATTTTGATAGGATAAAACCATCGATCAATCACAAATTGGTCAAAAAAAAATCAATTTTCAAGTGTGTGTATTAGTAATATAAGTGTAAAATCATCAACCGGTGCATATCGGACTTAGAAGTCTGATTTACACTACAAATAAGGCAAAAAACCAAAATAAGTGTATATCAGGTTTATATCCCTGAAATACACCAAGGGAACAACACATATAGTGGTGTAATTCGAAGATATACCTCTGATTTACACCTATTTTGATGCAAAATTAAAATATAGGTTGTGTATGTCAAAGTTAAAACTCTAATATACACTTGCTAATGGGAGATTTGAGTGGAAGTGTTGGATAAGGTTATACTCGTGACCAATACCTAAGAAAAGCATTGCGAACATATAATGATGGTGTCCCGAGGGGGTTATAACTTCAGCCAACACCTAAGGACTTCAAACAAAACACACAGTGCGATGGTGGGGATCGAAGTTGTAACCTCGATCACCACCATCACTTCAAAGAAATAGTAATAATAATTAAAAAAATGTGTGGTGGGACTGTATCCCCGCCACACACCATGAAGAATAAGCTTTGGTGTATGATGGGGCCACAACCTCACCACACACCACAAGGCATTAAACAATCAAAGGGGGTGAGTTGAGATTAAAATCTGACTCACACCCTAGACAAAAATATGGTGTGAATCGAGTTTACAGTCCCGACTCACACCCGATTCTAGGGTTTCAAAAATCGATTTAAAAGAACATCGAAACTTCAACATTAATCATATTCATTGAAGTATAACTTCAATTGATATGATTAATGGTAATGATCGACTAAGATAAAGCCCGAAACAAAAAAGAGAGCAAAGGGCAAAAATGGTACATACCACAAATCCTGCAAATCCTGCTTGAAAGAAATCAAGCTCCTTCCAAATCTCCATGAAAACGATAATGAAGAAAAATAGGGCACAAAATAGTGAATAACTGGGTAAAAGAAACCTGATGCAAATCAAACTCCAAAAATCAATAAATGCAAACTCGTGTCTCATAATGGTGTGAATCAAACCTATAGATCCAATTTGCACTAAAATAACTAAAATGGTGTAAATCAGATCTATAGGTCCGATTGACACCAAAGTTGATCAACATGGTGTATAGTCGAGTTTACAGCCTAGCTTAACACCAAGTAATCAAAGATGGTCCAAAATCGGGTTTAAAACCCGATTTGACACCATGACAAGGGACTTAACCTTAAAGTTAAAATTTTGAAATTTTAACAAAATGGAGAGAATTTCAACTTTGAATTCTAAGAATTCAAAGACAAATGAGATGACAAAAATGTCTCATTACTCGACTTTTAGAGAAAAAAGGGTGAATTTAAGAAAAATTCATAGGGGTTGTCTTTGTTATCACGCAAAACAAAAACAAGGACAACAGAGCTCAAAAACTATCAAAATCGATAACTTGGAGGTTTGTGTATCAAGTAACAACTATTTTCATAGGCTTCAATTATGAGAGGGTTTGTTCAGGAAAGGTCTATATATAATTATGAGAGCTCTTTTGGAGTGTCTATCTTATGAAGTCGCTAAACTCTTTACACTTATGTACATAACCAAAAGGAGGTTTGAAGTTTTTGTTTCAAGTAACAACTATTTCCACAGGCTTCAATGAGGAGAGGGTATGTTCGGGAAAGGTCTGTATATAATTATGAGAGCTCTTTTGGAGTGTATATCTTATGAAGTCACTAAACTCTTTACACTTATGTACACAACCAACAGGAAAAGATATGCCTGGAAACTAAATTTGTTGAAGTAAATTCAAAAGGTCTATTATTAGAACATCTAGATATTGATGTAGGTTTATGTGAGATGTTAAAGCTTAGATGCATCATAGGATTTGGTACCGATGTAGTCAACCATATGCCCTATCATAAAAAACTCGGGTGATTATTGAATAAGATGAGAGTTTCCTTTAAGGATATTTTTTCCAATTTATATTGGGTGATGAAGTTTTAGAATTATGGAAATGCTTTTATAGAGGTGGAACTCCTGATAAATCTCCTCCTTCCACTGAGAAACCCCCCTCTCTTTCTTTTTCACACAAGAAATGGACATATCCAATTATGTGTTCCTAATGAAACCTTTATTCCTAACAACCTTTCATTGAAAGATTTATTCAGAAAAACTTCTATAAAAGTCAAATTTTATTGGCATCCTAACCCTTCAGATCCTAATATACCATTGGACTTGTTCACAATTAACGTGTCTCTTGGACCTTGAAAACTATCAGAAGCAGTTAAGAAAAAGGAGGTGTTTGTTTCAAGTAATAACTATTTGCACAGGCTTCAGTTAGGAGACGGTATGTTCTAGAAAGTTTTGTATATAATTACGAGAGCTCTTTTGGAGTGTCTATCTTATGAATTCGCTAAACCCTTTACAATTATGTATACAACTAAGAGGAAAAGATGTGCCTAGCAATTAAATTTGTTGAGATAGTTTCAAAAGGTCTATTATTAAAGCATCTAGATCTTATTACAAGTTTATGTGAGATGTTAAAGCTTGGATGTATCGTAGGGTTTGATACTGATGTAGTCAACCCTATGCTCTAGCATAAAAATCTCAGGTAATTTTTGAAGCAGATGAGAGTTTCCTTTGAGGATTTTTTCCAATTGACATTGGGCGATGAATTTTTATAATTAGGGAAATTCTTTAACAAAGGTGGAACTACTAAGAAACTTCCTCCTTCTACTAAGAAACCTCCCTCTCTTTCTTTTTCGTACAAGCAGTGGACATATCCAATTATGTGTGCCTAATGAAACCTTTATTCCTAACAACCTTTCACTGAAAGAATTGTTCAGAAAATATTCTACAAAGGTCAAATTTTAT
>NW_026731037.1:0-2945 GCF_030272615.1 Cryptomeria japonica | reverse complement strand
AGGTGGAGGGAGAGAGAGTTAGAGACAAAGAGAGAAGAGGGCAAAGATGGGGAGAATAGGATAGAGAGAGAGAGAGGGGCGGATAGGAAGAGAGGGAGAGAGATAGGGAAAGAAAGAGAAGGGAGATAGGGTGAGAATAGGATTGAGAGAGAGAGAGAGAGAGAGAGAGAATGGGATAGGAAGAGAGGGAGAGAATATGATAGGGAGAGGGGGAGGGAGAGAGAGTTAGAGAGAGAGAAAGATTAGGGGGTAGAAGAGAGGGATAGAATAGGATAAGGAGAGGGGGAGGGAGAGAGAGTTAGAGACAAAGAGAGAAGAGGGCAAAGATGGGGAGAATAGGATAAAGAGAGGGAGAGAGAGGGAGATTGGGAGAGAGAGAGAGAGAGAGAGAGAGAGAGAGAGAGAGAGAGAGAGAGAGAGAGAGAGAGGGTGAGAATAGGATTAAGAGAGAGAGAGAGAAGGGAGATAGGGTGAGAATAGGATTGAGAGAGAGAGAGAGAATATGATAGGGAGAGGGGGAGGGAGAAAGAGTTAGAGAGAGAGAAAGATTAGGGGGTAGGAAGAGAGGGATAGAATAGGATAAGGAGAGGGGGAGGGGAGAGAGTTAGAGACAAAGAGAGACGAGGATAGGAAGAGAGGGAGAGAGAGATAGGGAAATAAAGAGAAGGGAGAGAGGTGAGAATAGGATTGAGAGACAGAGACAGAGACAGAGACAGAGAAGGGGTAGGAAGAGAGCAATAGAATAGGATAATGAGAGGGGGGGAGTTAGAGAGAGAGAAGGGGATAGGGAGAGGGAGAGAGAGAGAGAGAGAGAGAGAGAGAGAGAGAGAGAGAGAGAGAGTAGGAAGAGGGATAGAATAGGATAAGGAGAGGGGGAGGGAGAGGGAGTTAGAGACAGAGAGAGAAGGGGATAGGAAGAGAGGGAGAGAGATAGGGAAAGAAAGAGAAGGGAGAGAGAGAGAGAGAGAGAGAGGGGGGGGAGGGGGAGAGAGTTAGAGACAAAGAGAGAAGGGGATAGGAAGAGAGGGAGAGAGATAGGGAAAGAAAGAAAAGGGAGAGAGGGTGATAATAGGAGAGAGAGAGAGAGAGAGAGAGAGAGAGAGAGAGAGAGAGAGAGAGTAGGGGTAGGAAGATAGGGATAGAATAGTATAAGGAGAGGGGTAGGGAGAGAGTTAGAGAGAGAGAGAAGGGGATAGGGAGGGAGAGAGAGAGAGAGAGAGAGAGAGAGAGAGAGAGAGAGAGGAGAGAGAGAGAGAGAGAGAGAGAGAGAGAGAGAGAGAGAGTAGGGGGTAGGGAAGATAGGGATAGAATAGGAATAGGAGAGGGGAGGGAGAGAGAGTTAGAGACAAAGAGAGAAGGGGATAGGAAGAGAGGGAGAGAGATAGGGAAAGAAAGAGAAAGGAGAGAGGGTGAGAATAGGATAGAGAGAGAGAGAGAGGGAGGGAGAGTTAGGGACAAAGAGAGAAGGGGATAGGAAGAGAGGGAGAGAGATAGGGAAAGAAAGAGAAGGGAGAGATGGTGAGAATAGGATTGAGAGAGAGAGAGAGAGAGTAGGGGGTGACAAGAGAGGGATATAACAGGATAAGGAGAGGGGGAGGGAGAGAGTGTTAGAGATAGAGAGAGAAGGGGATAGGAAGAGAGTGAGAGAGATAGGGAAAGAAAGAGAAGGGAGAGAGGGTGAGAATAGGATTGAGAGAGAGAGAAGGGGATAGGAAGAGAGGGAGAGAATAGGATAAGGAGAGGGGGGTGAGAAAGGCAGTTAGAGAGAGAGTAGGGGGAGAGGGGGTAAGATAGAGAATAGGGAATAAGAAGAGAGGGAGAGAATATGATAAGGAGAGGGGGAGGGAGAGAGAGGGGGAGAGAGAGAGGAGATTGGGAAGAGAGGGAGAGGGAGGAAGAGAGAGAGAGGGTGGAGATGGGGAGAGAGAGAGAGAGAGAGAGAGAGAGAGAGAGAGAGAGAGAGAGAGAGAGAGAATAGGGTCAAGAGAGGGGGAGGAGAGAGAATAGGATAAGGTAACGAGAGGGGGAGGGAGAGGTAGGGGAGAGAAAGAGAGAGAAGGGGAGAGGGTGATAATAGGATAGGATAACGAGAGAGAGAGAGAGAGAGACATGAGGTAGAGAGAGAACGAGAAGGAGAAGAGGGTGAGAGACTTGGCAGAGAGAGAATTGTGAGGGGGAGAGAGATGAGATAGAACTCAAGAAGGATAATTAGGGCTCAAAATAGACAGAGAGGGTGATGGGGGAAGGAAGACGAGAGAGAGGAAAAGAAGAGAGACATGCATGTATACAAACATATATACATATATCTATATAAATATATGTATATATATAACTATAGATATGCATATATACATACATAAACACATATTATATATGTATTTTGTGAAAATCAAAATAATGGTTTTTCATAACCCATACGGGTTTTTGTGAAACTCAAAATGATATTTTTCATAACCAGTACGAGTTATGAAAAACCATAATTTTGGTTTTTCATAACCCGTACGGATTTTGGGAAATTCAAAATGATGGTTCTAGTTCTACATAACCTGTATGGGTTATGTAGAACTATGAATGGTACTTTTTGTTTTTCAAAACCTGAGCGGGTTATATTGCACATCAGAACCCGTGCAGTTTTTGGCTTGGGAAGAGGGTTGGAAAACGACCCTAAGACTTGGAAGCCCATTTTCCCTCCATTTCTGTCCCTTTACACGTTTTTTCATCTTCCAACATGATTTATCGACTTCATCATCATCAGGTTTACAAATGATCGAGTGGGTATCTCTAAAATTACCACCATAATCTCACACGTCTTCTCATCTTTCTGACCATATAAATTTTTCTATTTTTAGACAACATTAGCATAGTAAACTTTAATTTTCTTTACCAGTGCCTTGACAGTCCTCAGAGACATACATCTACCATTTTTATAATAACTTTTGATATAC
>NW_026731036.1:0-2965 GCF_030272615.1 Cryptomeria japonica | reverse complement strand
TTTAATGTTTAAAATAAATATATATATATATATATATATATATATATATATATATATATATATATATATATATATATATATAAAGCATTTTTATGCCTTGGCTAGAATATGACTTTGTATATTTTTTTAAATGTTGGTTATTGAAAATTAATTCTTCATTTAGCATGTAGAATTTTATTATTGAAAATTAAATATTCATTTTAGTATGTGTACGTTAGGAAATAGGAAATCATCACAAGACAAGATAAACGTACTAATCATTAGCTCAATCACGAAAGCTCATTGCAATGATCTATCCTAAACACATTCAATAGAGACATAAAGATAAAACATTTAAAAAGATTATGCAAACCAGATGTTCCCTTCATGCGGCTCCATTGTTCTTCTTTCTTCTCCAAATAGTTTTGTTGTAGATCTCACCTTCAAGTGCATAAACCTAATTGAGAAAGCAAGATTGACATTGACACAAGAATACTAGAAGCGTGATTTGACAAAGTGATTAGAAATTCGATAATCTGATTAGGGGTCAAGAATCAAGGGATTTGAGTGAAGAAATTCATCCAATTTATAGATAAATTGGAGAAATGATCAAATTAGCATGATAATGATTCGAATGGAAATTCAAATCAAGAATAGCAAAATTATGACATGTGTATGACAAATTGCTATGCAAGGATTTTATGACAATTTATCACAATTTATGACAAATTGCTATGTAAGGATTTATGACATGAATTTGAAATAGAAATAGACATTTAGGAATTTAGGAGAAATTAGAAAATTAGGTTAGAAATGATGACTTGGAAATTAGGAATTGATGCAAATTAGGTAAATTAATTAATAATTTCTCATTCATTAATTAATTTACAAAAATAGGAGGAATTAATTAGCCAATTAAATAAACATTTAATTGTGACAAGAAGACTTAAGATAAATAAATAAATTATTTAACCTAGAGGGAAAATGCCAAACAAGATTAAATGAATAAATCATAAAACCTTGGAAGATGAATTAGAAATGCAAAGACGATAATTAGGTCTTGACAAAAGATAATTGATATCAATTCGATCATGATTTTGAATTGATAAATGATTTGATTGATAAATGATTTGATTGAGATTGGTTGACAAAAATCAATGACAAATTGACCAAATTGACATGATTGAAAAGGACGACGATCGATGACAAATCGATCGCAATATGACAAGATTGACAAGGAGAACAATGATCGACCAAAATCATGACTGAAAATTGGTATCGACAAGACCAAATTGGACAGTGAGAAGAATGAGGAATGCAGAAGAAAGACTCGATGCTCGCAAATGATAAAGACCAAGTGTGTGACATAGGAGAAAATGTTAATGCGATGCAAAAACCTAAGATGAGGCAATGCGCAAATGTTAAAGTATGACTCCGCAAGCGTTGACCATTTTTAGGTGTCTACATTTTGCCCCTCTTTGAGACAATGCGATTTTAAGCGTTGTTTCAAAGAACAATAATGAAAATGCCCCAGACAATGATAATGACATATGCATGCCCCCTCGAGGAATTGGCCAGAAACATCCAGAAAAGAGGCCAATTGATCGATAAGAATGATAGGAGATGATAGGATCGAACGGACTGCCAAGACTGACGGAAGAAATGTTAGTAATAAGAAATTAGACAGAGGATAGTTAGAGACGAAGAAAAACTTGCTTTCAGTAATGCACTTTGTAGGTGAGAACCTTTATTTTAATGTAGCAAAATGGATGCGTAGCATCATGGCATTGAAGGCCAGAGCTGAAATGCAACCCTGTTTGCAAAAGACAGACACATCGTAGACAAACAACAATCTCAACAAAAAACAAAAAAGAAAAGGACCATGAACCATCCCGATCACTCTAAATCACTCAGTGACATCATCGAGCAACATAGGAACATGACCGAAGCCAAAGATAAATCAATAAAAAGATAAGATGCACAAATGCCAACAAATCAAACAAACATCTTGATCTTCATTGTCAAAAGTTGAAAGTGCGGATAGGACGATCATGCTGTCTGGTTTTAGGGAATGTGATACCCCATCTAAGACAGGACATAGTCTGGTTTTGAGTATACCACACCCTGTATAAGATTCATGATAGTGTGCCAAGGACGAATAATGTTTATGCTAATGTTCGATTGATAAGACAATGTTGATCAGTTTGAATGTCTGATTTGATTGAAAAGTTCATCTGGTTAAGCGTGATTTCAGTAAAGCACAACGTGTGATTGTGTGTCGTTGGAGGGATGCTCAGTGATTTGTCTTATACACAAAAAGAGATCCTTTATTGACAAAATGCTTGTTTTTGGATTTTAATGTTTTGAAATGTTTTTGTGTTTATTTTTTCAGGACTTTTTATGATTTTTAGGGATTTTCATTTTTCAATTTTTAGATATTTTTTCAGGACTTTATTCGATTTTTTTGAAGATTTTTTCAGGACATTATTCGATTTTTTTGATTTTTTTCAAGACCTTATTAAATGTTTTTGAGATTTTGCCCCCAGTGTCTAGCAAGGCAAGGAATATGATAGGTGAATAAATAGGCTTGCTGAAATGATGGTGGATAGAGGGAAGACAAAGGCCTTTTATTATGGAGACAATATGAATGCAATTTTGGAGGGCTATTGCGTGATGGGACAAGAGACTGGATATGACAATGTAAAGCAGGAACATGGCATGATGGACATGTCAAGAGGTTTTTGAAACCATGTTTTGCATTTCACGTCCTTATGTCAGATCAAGATCAAGGGACAGAAAGAGTGTATGGATAGTGATAAGATATGGATAGGATAAGAAAGACCAAGAATGGATAAGGGACATGGACTGAAGGTCGGGATTGGCTAAGGGATAGTGGCAAAAAGTTGCAATAAGCTAGGGAATATGGATGAAAGGTTATAATAAGCAAATGGATAAAGACCAAAAGCTATGATAGACTGAAAGCTGG
>NW_026731035.1:0-2998 GCF_030272615.1 Cryptomeria japonica | reverse complement strand
TCATTCCTTCATGCATTCATGGATTCAACCTAGGGTTATAAACACCATTAAACTAATAGCTCTGATACCACTTCAAAGGAAACTTGTAGCCAACTTTATGACAATTTCTACATAACCCAATTGAGATCTTCATCAAATCAACACATGGAATCCACATGCAAAGAATAGACAACATACCCATGAAAATGTGACAAGATATATCCTAAGAAAACCCTCATGAGGGAAAAACCTAGCTTCCAAAAGCATCATCCACCATGTATTATCAGCAATGCATCCATTACAATACAAATATGGAAAGCCTTCAAAAACCCAACCATAACCAAGCACTCCATGTGACCAAGAATGAATCCATACATCCCATGACATGCTTTCTCCTTCACAAATGCTAACCTGGCTAACTGACCAACCCAAACAACTACCCTTATGGTTGCTTTTGCAAACACAAGCTCCCACAATACCACCAAGTGGTATTACATCAAAACCATGTGCCCAAAACCATGTGACAATAATATATAGCATTTTTCCTACCTACCCTTGACCCACATTTAATATTGGGTACTTCATCACAATTACATTACTCAGTATTAAATAAATACAATATAATAATACCAATGTGTGAATACAACTCATCAAGTGGTTACCAGAATATTCCAAGGGAATCTCTACATGTTGCACGTCCATCTAGGTGCTCCTAAGTGCAACAATACAATATGATATTACAATATAATTCCATGTCCACCTCACACAATAATAAAATAATATAACAATGAAACATTATTATGGAAGGTGTACAACACCATTTTCCCAACAAAAGCATTATTCACACACATAAATACATCTCTTACATGATTATTATATTTATATAGACATATCATCAACCTATCTTTCAAGGTCGACTCAACACACATCACAAATAACAAATATATAACCATACACGCTACAATAACTCATGTAGACCAAAACAATGTCGACTAAGACATATTATGGACCTATATCACCACCTCGAATATGAAACACCTCCAAGAATTAAGCCTCGAACATCCACAACATGCTACGGTCATCATGTTGGCCAAGAACATGAAGAACACCACCGGATCAAGGAAAATCATCATTAACATGCACAATGGTCAATCAAGACCACCAACACAAATATAACATGATCTAGAAACATCCACAAGCAACATGAATTAGCACAACAACAACTGTATCAACTCAAAATACAAGAATCATCATCATCATTGTATCAAAGCACAAGAACACCAACAAAAATGATTGTCAAACTGAAAGATTCACTTGCCAGCCTCCAAATCATGAACCATCTAATTTGATGACACATATGAACATCCCAAACACATTCCACAAATCGGTAACCAATGATATTACAACATGGAGCAATGTAGATCAAAATCCAAAATAGTGATCAACATCGAGAAATAGAAAAACCAACTGCAATACTGAATCTCATAACATGATCAAATCATCATGCGGACCTATGAAATCACAGTTGAATCAACTAGAGATACTTATCTCAAAACCCATTAATACGTAACAACCCATCTGCAACACACTACCCAAAGCAACTCACTTAATCTAACTACAACACTGAAACACAAAGGAATATGTTGATATCAATGAAAACACATCACTCAGTCAATCCAAACACATATTTGCAGCACATTATCCAACATTGTTGCTAGATTTCAAGCTGATCCTAAGGAATCTCATGTTGTTTCTATTAAAAAAAAATTAGATATTTGAAAGGGACAATTGATTTTGGTTTGTGGTATCCTAAAGATGATGACTTTACTTTAAGTGCTTTTAAAGATGTTGATTGGGCAGGTGATTTTGATGACCAGAAAAGTACTATTGGTGGTACATTTTTATTGAGAAAGAGATTGGTTTCTTGGATGAGTAAGAAGCATAATTTGATTTCTTTATCTACTGTAGAGGATGAGTATATTGCTACTGCTAACAATTATACTCAAGTGGTATGGATGAAGCAAATGTTGAATGATATTAAAGTTATTTATGATGAGCCTATTGCTATCTACTATGATAATTCTAATGCTATCAACATTTCTAAGAATCCAGTGTTGCATTTTAAGACTAAGCATATATCTATCAAGTTTCATTTTCTAAGAGAAAAGATTAATGAGAAGGAAATCAAATTGGAGTATGTATCCGCAAAGGAACAAATTGCAGATATCTTCATGAAACCTTTGCCTAAGCATAATTTTGAGTATCTCAAAGAGAAGATAGGGGTGATTTTCCCTCTTGATAAGAACTAAGATGCATTGATTTGCATCAGTCCGATGGAATTCACAGTCATACCTTGTGATCTGGATTGATGGGTGGTACTGCTACTCAGGAGGAGTAGTTAGTGTTGTGGTTCATATGTTCAGTTTTGTGAGTTTGTGGTGCAAATATGTGCATTTTGCATTGATGTCAAAAGGGGAGAGAATCATATGAAAAAATGTCATATATTTTCTAGGTCAAAGGGGAGCTATCGATCCTTCTATATTATGTTGGGGGAGAGAATTTTGGGGAGAGAATATTTTATAAATTGTTATTGATTGTTTTGCAAATCATATGTTTCCATCAATGCCAAAGGTGGAGATTGTTGGATAATGTGCTTCAAATATGTGTTTGGATTGATTGAGTGATGTGTTGTCATTGATGTCAACATATTCCTCTATGTGTTTCAATTTTGTAGTCAAATTAAGTGAGTTGGCTTGGCTAATGTGTTGTAGATGAGTTGTTGTAGATTAATGGGTTTTGAGATAAATATCTATAGCTAATTCAGTTGTGGTTTCAAAGGTTCATGTGATGATTTAATCATGTTATGAGATTCGGTATTATGGTTGGTTTTTTCATTATTTGATGTTGATTAATCTTTTATATTTTGATCTACATTGCTTCATGTTGTAATGTCTCTGGTTGAGAATTAGTGGTATGTGTTTGGGACGTTCATATGTGTCCTTAATTCAGATGGTTCATG
>NW_026731034.1:0-3000 GCF_030272615.1 Cryptomeria japonica | reverse complement strand
GTTTTGCCTCCAAACACCAATTTTGATACTTTGAAACCGAAGATTTTGAGGCATAAGCTCCGAAACAAGGTTCTAAGAGCACGATGTACATAAAAATTATGTTTTAATGCTACCAACTCTTGAATTGGGACTCGTGTCTTGAAACCTTGTGGTGCCTCCAAACACTAATTTTTATGTTCCAAAAATGAGGCTTTTGAGGCACGACCTCCAAAATGAGGTTCTAAAAACACCATGTTTGTCAAAATCATCTTTCAACGCTATCAACATGAGAATTGGGACTTGTGTCTTGAAACATTGTTGTGCATTTAAACATTGATTTTGATGTTTTGAAACTGGACCTTTCAAGGTACATGCATCGAAACGAGGTTCTCAGAGCATGATATGCATCAAAATAACGTTTTGACACTACAGGCTCTGGAATACGGACCTTCGTCTTTAAAGCTTGTTGTGCCTCCAAACACCAATTTTGATGCTTCAAAACCAAAGATTTAGAGAGATAAGCTCCAAAACAAGGTTCTAAGAGCACAATGTGCATCAAAATCAAATTCGGATGCTACTGGCTCCAGAATCAGGACTTGCATTTTGAAACGTTGTTGTGCCTTCAAACATCGATTTTGATGCTCCAAAATAGGGGCTTTTGAGGCACAATTTCTAAAATAGGGTTCTAAGAGAACAATGTGCATCAAAATTGAGTTTTGATGCAGTAGGCTCTAGAATCAAAGTGTGCATCTTGAAACCTTGTTGTGCCTCAAAACAAAGATTTTGATGCTCCGAAACCAGGGCTTTCCAAGCACAAGCTTTGAAATGAGGTTCTAAGAGTACGATGTGTGCCAAAATTAGATTTTGATGCTATTGACTCTAGAATCGGGACTTGCATCTTGAAACCTTGTTGTGCCTCCAAACATTGATTTTGATGCTCCAAAATAGGGTCTTTTGAGGGACATGCTCCGAAATGAGCTTCTAAGAGAATGATGTGCCTCAAAATGGAATTTTGACGCTAGAGGTTTCAGATAGGGACTTGCATCTTGAAACTTTGTTGTGCCTCAAAACATTGATTTTGATGTTCCAAAATCAAGGCTTTCAAGGCACAAGCTTCGAAATGAGGTTCTAAGAGCACGATGTACATCAAAATTGTGTTTTGACGCTACCGACTCTGAAAATGGGACTTGTGTCTTGAAACCTTGTTGTGCCTCCAAACACTAATTTTATAATCCAAAAATGAGGCTTTTGAGGAACAACCTCTGAAATGAGGTTCTAAGAACACAATGTTTGTCAAAATCATGTTTTGACACTATTAACTTGAGAATCGGGACTTGTGTCTTGAAACCTTGTTGTGCCTTTAAACATTGATTTTGATGTTTCAAAACTAGAGCTTCCGAGCCACACGCTTTGAAACGAGGTTCTAAGAGCACGATGTGCATCAAAATCAGGTTTTTACACTACAGGCTCCGGAATAGGGATTTGCGTCTTGAAAGCTTGTTGTGCCTCCAAACACCAATTTTGGTGATTTGAAACCAAAGATTTTGAGAGATAAGCTCAAAAACAAGGTTCTAAGAGCATGATGTGCATCAAAATCAAATTTCAATGCTACCGTCTCCAGAATTAGGACTTGCATCTTGAAACCTTATTGTGTCTCCAAACATCGATTTTGATGCTTGAAAACTGGGGCTTTTGAGGCACAACTTCTAAAATAGGGTTCTAAGAGCACAATGTGCATCAAAGTTGAATTTTGATGCTACTGGCTCTAGAATCGAGGATTGCATTTTGAAACCTTGTTGTGCTTCAAAACACTTATTTTGGTGCTCCAAAACCGGGATTTCAAGCCACAAGCTTCAAAATGAGGTTCTAAGACTACGATGTATCTTGAAAACTTGTTGTGTCTCCAAACATTGATTTTGATGCTTCAAAACTAGGTCTTGCGAGGCATAAGCTCTGAAATGAGCTTCTAAGAGAATGATGTCCATCAAAATGGAGTTTTGACGCTACAGGCTCCAGAATAGGGACTTGCTAATTGAAACCTTGTTGTGCCTCAAAACATTGATTTTGATGTTCTAAAATCACGGCTTTCAAGGCACAAGCTTCGAAATGAGGTTCTAAGAGCACAATCTACATCAAAATTGCGTTTTGACACTACCAGTTATGGAATTGGGACTTGTGTCTAGAAACCTTGTTGTGCCTCCAAACACTAATTTTTATGCTGCAAAAACAAGGCTTTTGAGGCACAACCTTCAAAATGTGGTTCTAAGAACACCATGTTTGTAAAAATCATTTTTTGACGCTATCAGCTTTAGAATCGGGACTCTTGTTTTGAAACGTTATTGTGCCTTTAAACATTGATTTTGATGTTTTCAAACCGGAGCTTTCAAGCCACACGCTCTGAAATGAGGTTCTAAGAGCATGATGTGCATCAAAATAATGTTTTGACACTACAGGCTCTAAGAGCACGATGTGCGTCAAAATCAAATTTTGATGCTATCGGCTCTAGAATCAAGACTTGCATCTTGAAAGATTGTTGTGCCTCCAAATATTGATTTTGATGCTCAAAAACTTGGGCTTTTGAGGCACAATTTCTAAACCAGGGTTCTACGAGCCCAATGTGCATCAAAATTTAATTTTGATGCTATCGGCTCTAGAAATGGGGATTTCATCTTGAAATCTTGTTGTGCCTCAAAAAACTGATTTTGATGTTTTAGGACTTGCATTTTGAAACCTTGTTGTGCCTCCAAACATTGATTTTGATCCTTCAAAATAGGGTTCTAAGAGCACAATGTGCATCAAAATTGAATTTTGATGCTACTGGCTCTAGAATTAGGGTTTGCATCTTGAAACCTGTTGTGCCTCAAAAACATTGATTTTGATGCTCTGAAACCGGGACTTTCGTGGCACAAGCTTCAAAATGAGGTTCTAAGAGCACGATGTGTGCCAAAATCAGATTTTGACGCTATTGACTCTAGAATTGGGACTTGCATCTTGAAACCTTGTTGTGCCTCCAAATATTGA
>NW_026731033.1:0-3000 GCF_030272615.1 Cryptomeria japonica | reverse complement strand
AACAATCTTAGGGCTTTCTCCGATTCACATGAAATTTTAATATCAACCGAACAAATCTACGGAAAAAATTGGTACGCTGCATATCTGCTTTTCAATAAATGCCTCTGCGTTTCTGTATCCTATTAAATGATTGTTTGTTCAGACCATAACTCGTTTAATTCATTAGTATATTTTTTGCAGAGATAGGGGAAAGAACCCAGTAGTTGTGCACCCTAACTTCGCGCTTCTCAAAATCCTACTTGGAAATTTCAAATCACTCTGATTTTTTTACAGCAGCTTACTTGGCAAGTCCCCTGCTTATAACTAAGGTTTTAGGGCCACATCATCAAATATGATGCCACATCAGCATGCTTTTTGCCAAGGTGTCCAAAACAGCCCCAAAAAAAAGTGAGACCAATAGGCGTGCAAAAGAGACCCCAATAGTTGTGCAGCTGACATGGCATCACTTGATTGGTTACTTTTTACAATATTAGTACATTTCTTAACAACTATTAGTACATTTCCTAACAACGGTTGGTACATTTCCTAACAAAAATTGATATTTTTTGTTTCAAACAATAGCTTTTATTTGTTCAATTTTTGGAACAAAAGGTATCAACAACCCTCACAACAATTGATACATGCTCAACTATTGGGTCCTTTCCCCTAGTATTCACTGCAACTGAAGAATCGATTTGCATTCATTTGCAGTTAGGTAAGAAATAATGCAGTCGTAAGTTGTAGAGGTGGAAAAGGCTAAAGAAGCTGCCAATGGCAGGCCTTCTGCAGGTCCTGTATACCGCTCTGTATATTGTCAGAAATTTCTTTTGCCAAAAAGCCTATCGGCTTAATAAATTTCGGGAGTCCTTGCAAATGCTGGTTTCGAGAAGTACACGTCACCAGCCAGTTTCAAGATTTTTGCTTTCGGAAAATGTGACTGCAAAGTTTTTTCCGAGATACTGACTGTTTTCCGATCAGAAAAACCCCATACAAAAAGCCTATCGGCTTAATTACTCGTGAACTACAATGATGTGAGCGGAGGAATCTAAGGTGATGTCAATCTACAGAAGTAGAATGATGTAAGGAGAATTCAATAGAATCCTGTCAAATCGAGCTAACTGGTCAGCACTGGGAAATAAAGAGGGATCCAAGGTGAATTCACATCATCCAGCTAAGAGGCACCGACGGAAAGTTTTAAAAAAATAATGGAGAACATATCGCGCTTCTTTGAAGCTTGTGAAAGGGGTAAAATAAACGAGGCCAAAGATCTGCTCGGACAGCTTGAACTGTCAAGCTTAATCGAAGAGAAGACTCAAGATGGAAGAACATGTTTACATGTGGCAGTAATTTCAGGAAACCGAGGTTCATTCTCTTCACACACTTTTTTGTTGTTGTGAGAAGCTATTCTTCACTTGTTTGTCTTGCTTGACCAGTCGATTCCTAAAATGCAGATTTGTTGCAAGCGTTGGCAGAAAAACTAAGAGACTCAGGTTATTCTCTTCATAAAATCATTTTTATAAATTGAAAAGCTATGCTTGATCGTTTGTCTGCTTAACTAGGTGATTCATGCAGGTTTAATCAACAAAATAAAAAAGACGGATGAACAAGGAGACACGGCTTTGCATTTAGCTGTAAGGGAAGATGCCGTGGATCTGGTCAAAATTTTGGTAGAATTGGATGACAATTTGTTTGATTGTGCAAATAAAGAAGGCCAAACTCCACTAAAATTGGCTGTCAGTTTGGGATTCAAAGAAGGCGTAGAGATTTTGGTAAGTCACACAACAAACGCCCTGCACTACATTGTGGAGCTTAACCAAGTCAAGCTTGTTGAATATTTAATTAGGAAAAAGGTATTGTCAGAACTTATCAATCAGCCTTTTCAGCCTGCCCCAAATCCTCCCGGTAAAGAAAATTGTGCTACAAATGCATCCAATAATGAAGGTAATTGTGCTACTAATTCCCACCATGTCCAGCCAATTGATGGAGGAGAGCACCATCCCGAGGGGAAAACTCCCTCAAATACCGAGGATGACCAGCCAATTGTTCGACCAGGGGACACACCTTTGCACATTGCAGCAAGGAACAAATATGGGCACGTAAGTGTTTTTTTGGGGGCTTGATGCTCAGTACTTTTTATGTTTTACAGTTTTACTGATACATTCGTTTTGAAAGGCTTTGCACCTGGCACCTTTGAGAAATACACAGGTAAATAATTGTCCCTCTTTTTTTTCTTTTTGCCTGTTTTGCGGTGTAGATGGTTGATTTGTTGCTGAAAGTGGATGACGTGAAGAAGTTTGCCCGGAACAGTGAGGGCAAGACACCATGTGAGATTGCAAGAGAAGTCACAGAGTACCACGAATCTTTCAGGATTATAAGAAAGCTGGGAGATTTTAGAAGCAAGACTAAGCGATTCATGTACTGTGCACCACAGGTGAGCCATAAAAAGTACATGAAAGCCAGGTCAATGGTAAACAAGGCCTACGAAGAGAGACGCAATGCAGAACTAGTGGTGGCAGCGTTGTTGGCTGCCATGACATGTGCCGCTGCCTTCACCGTCCCAGGTGGTTTCAATTCGGAGAGTCCTGTAAAAGAGGATCAAGGGAGCCAAGGGAGTTCTATTCCTAGCCTTAATCATGTACACGATGATCAAGGGAGCCCTCTTCTTATATCCCATGTTTCGTTTAAGCTCTTCATTATTTTTGACTGCATAGCTTTCTTTCTATCCCTCTTCGTTTGTATAATGTGGGAAATGAGCTCAGAGCTTACCACAGGGGACAAGATGATGTTCATGACTGTCAACAGTTTAGTGGTTTGCTTTAGCTTTGGATTCACCGCTTTTGGGTTTATGTCTGGAGTGCATGCCATGCTGGCCCGTAAGGTTGAGACCTTCTCTTGGGTTGTTTTGGGAAGTCTCATTGCCATTACAATGTGTGGTGTCCTTGCATTTATCCGTCAGTCGGTACACTTTGCAGTCAAGCGGGCAAGATTACACCGCCTATGCGGTGTATCTTGTTTTGTGGA
>NW_026731032.1:0-3000 GCF_030272615.1 Cryptomeria japonica | reverse complement strand
GCTCAAGAATTGGGGCTTGCATCGTGAAACCTTGTTGTGCCTCAAAACACTGATTTTTTTGCTTTGAAACCAGGGCTTTTGAGGCACAAGCTTCGAAATGAGGTTCTAAGAGCACGATATGCGCCAAAATCAGATTTTCATGCTATTGACTCTAGAATCGGGACTTGCATCTTGAAACCTTGTTGTGCCTCCAAACATTGATTTTGATGCTCCAAAATTGGATCTTTCGAGGCACAAGCTCGGAAATGAGCATTTAAGAGAATGATGTGTGTCACTATCGAACTTTGACGCTACAGGCTCTGGAATAGGGACTTGCTTCTTGAAACCTTGTTGTGCCTCAAAACATTGATTTTGATATTCCTAAATCAAGGCTTTAAGGGCACAAGCTCCGAAATGAGGTTCTAAGAGCACGATGTACCTCAAAATTGCGTTTTGACACTACCGACTCTGGAATTGGGACTTGTGTCTTGAAACCTTGTTCTGCCTCCAAACACTAATTTTTATGCTCGAAAAATGAGGCTTTTGAATCACAACCTACGAAATGGGGTTCTAAGAACACCATGTTTGTCAAAATCATTTTTTGACGCTATCAGCTTGAAAATTGGGACTTGTGTGTTGAAACCTTGTTGTGCCTTTAAACATTGATTTTAATGTTTTGAAACTAGAGCTTTCGAGCCACATGCTTCGAAACGAGGTTCTAAGATCATGATGTGCATCAAAATCATGTTTTGACACTATAGGGTCCGTAATAGGGACTTGGATCTTGAAAGCTTGTTGTGCCTCCAAACACCAATTTTGATGCTTTGAAACCAAAGATTTTGAGGCATAAGCTCCAAAACAAGGTTCTAAGAGCACAATGTGCGTCAAAATTAAATTTTGACGCTACTGGCTCCAGAATCAGGACTTGCATCTTGAAACCTTGTTGTGCCTCCAAACATCGATTTTGATGCTACAAAACTGGGGCTTTTGAGGCATAATTTCTAAAACATCGTTCTAACAGCACAATGTGCATCAAAATTGAATTTTGATGCTACTGGCTCTAGAATCAGGGCTTGCATCTTGAAACCTTGTTGTGCCTCAAAACACTGATTTTGATGCTCTGAAACAGGGGCTTTCAAGGCACAAGCTTTGAAATGAGGTTCTAAGAACACGATGTACATCAAAATTGCGTTTTGATGATACCGACTCTGGAATTGAGACTTGTGTCTGAAACCTTGTTGTGCCTCCAAACACTAATTATTATGCTCCAAAAATGAGGCTTTTGAGGTACAACCTCCGAAATGAGGTTCTAAGAACACCATGTTTGTCAAAAGCATGTTTTGACACTATCAGCTTGAGAATTGGGACTTGTGTCTTGAAACCTTGTTGTGCCTTTAAAAATTGATTGCGATGTTTTGAAATTGGAGCTTTCGAGCCACACGCTCCGAAATGAGGTTCTAAGAGCACGATGTGCATCAAAATCATGTTTCGACACTACAGGCTCCAAAATAGGGCCTTGCATCTTGAAAGTTTGTTGTGCCTCCAAACACCAATTTTGATGATTTGAAATTGAAGATTTTGAGGCATAAGCTCCGAAACAAGGTTCTAAGAGCACGATGTCTGTCAAAATCAAATTTTGATAATACCGGCTCCAGAATCAGGACTTGCATCTTGAAACCTTATTGTGCCTCCAAACAACAATTTTTAATGCTCCAAACCTAGGGCTTTTGAGGCACAATTTCTATAACAGGGTTCTAAGATCACAATGTGCATCAAACTTGAATTTTGATGCTACTCGTTCTAGAATCGGGGCTTGCATCTTGGAACCTTGTTGTGCCTCAAAACATTGATTTAGATGCTCTGAAACCGAGGCTTTTGAGGCACAAGCTTCGAAATGGGGTTCTAAGAGCATGATGTGTGCCAAAATCAGATTTTGACGCTATTGACTCTAGAATCGGGACTTGCATCTTGAAACCTTGTTGTGCCTCCAAACATTGATTTTGATGCACCAAAATTGTGGATTTCAAGGCACAAGCTCCGAAATGAGCTTCTAGGAGCATGATGTACATCAAAATTTCATTTTGACGCTACCAAACATTGATTTTGATGTTTTGAAACTGGAGCTTTTGAGCCACAGGCTAACAAATGATGTTCTAAGACCACGATGTGCATCAAAATCATGTTTTGACACTACAAGCTCCAGAATAGGGACTTGCATCTTAAAAGCTTGTTGTGCCTCCAAACACTAATTTTTATGCTCCAAAGCTGGGGCTTTTGAGGCACAATTTCAAAAATAGGGTTTTAAGAACACAATGTGCATAAAAATTGAATTTTGATGCTACTGGCTCTAGAATCGGGGCTTGCATCTTGAAACCTTGTTGTGCCTCAAAACACTGATTTTGATGCTCCAAAACCGGGGCTTTTGAGGCACAAGCTTCAAAATGAGGTTCTGAGAGCACGATGTGCGCCAAAATAAGATTTTTATGCTATTGACTCTAGAATTGGGACATGAATCTTGAAACCTTGTTGTGCCTCCAAACATTTATTTTGATGCTCCAAAACTGGGTCTTTCGAGGCACAAACTTCAAAATGAGCTTAAAAGAGAATGATGTTCGTCAAAATGGAATTTTGACGCTAAAGGGTTCGGAATAGGGACTTGCTTCTTGAAACCTTGTTGTGCCTCGAAACATTGATTTTGATGTTCCAAAATTAGGGCTTTGAAGGCACAAGCTCCGAAATGAGGTTCTAAGAGCACGATGTACATAAACATTGTGTTTTGACGCTACCAACTCTCGTATTGGGATTTGTGTCTTGAAACCTTGTTGTGCCTCCAAACAATATTTTTTATGCTCCAAAAATGAGGCTTTTGAGGCACACAATCTCCAAAATGAGGTTCTAAGAACACCATGTTTGTCAAAATCGTGTTTTGATGTTTCAAAACTGGAGCTTTCGAGCCACATGCTCCGAAACGAGGTTCTAAGAGCACGGATTGCACCAAAATCATGTTTCGACACTACAGGC
>NW_026731031.1:0-3000 GCF_030272615.1 Cryptomeria japonica | reverse complement strand
ACTATACATATACAGGTTGTAGCATACTCAAGCATAGACTCCTATGAGGTGCTTCTAACCTCCCCTACACACACATGCACAAGGTTGAGTGAAACTAGCGGCATAAGGCTAGACTTTCTCACTCTCCTCCCTTACATGGATCACCTAGACAGACTCTGGGGGCTAGTTTTCCATGTCCTTTTTCCCATGGATCACCTAGACAAGATCTAGGGGCGAGAAGTCCATGTTTTCTCTCTCACTATTCTTCTCATGGATCACCAATGTGTGTATTCATGCTTTTTTCCTTTCTTTTCTTCTCTTTGCATTTTGTTTCCATTTACATCCTTCATCTTGTGTTAGAGAACTCTCAAATCCTCACACTCTTTGTTGTGTTGGAATTGAGATTTAGTCCTCTTTCTTACCAAATGATTCTCCATTAGTTTTTGATCTCATATCAAATCTTCTTGTGAGCATTTGTCATCAATATTCTTTAACAATTCGAAGTGGTAAACATGATACCCTATTTCAACTCACTAAAATTAGCAAACCGAAACAGGGGGGGGCATATTTCTACCCTCAAATTTTCATCACCTTCCTTCGTAAGCATTAGGTGATTTTGTGATCTAACATGTGGTTTTGTAGGTTGTGGTTCTTAACTAAGTACTGCAGATACCGCTGGGGGCTTCATCCGACAACTTATGGATATATCCTTTTTCAAATAATGTTTACTTTTCTGTACTTTAGCTTGCATATGCACGTAGTGTTCATATGACCGCTAAAGTGGGGGCTAAATGTAGCATCGTAAATTGTACGCACTTGCTAGGGTGGTACAATTTCACACCTAGTTTAGCGCCCGCCTTGGCGCATTTTGTATTTTGCATTGCATTTCCCCTTTAGCACTTAATTAATCAAATTAATTAGGTCTAATTTTCTATTTCATCATCTTCCACATCATAAAGTTGGGCCCTTTCATTAAAGTGTGCCCTTTTCATTTTATTCCTCCAATACATCATTTAATCAAAAACCCTAATTAGGTGCTATTTTGAACTTGGGGGCTTGATTTCGGGGGTCAAAACATCTCAAAATCACCTGTAACTTCGGGATTCTCTCTAAAATCATCATATCCAATGGCCCTGAAAATTTGGTGAAAAGTTGTCGGGACCATGGCACTCGGAGAGGACCATGGCGCCCGGAGTGCACATGGTCTCGGACATTTTTCCCGAAATTTTAGGAGCACGATCCAATCATAAAATAAAGCTTAATCCCAAGAAATTGGCGGGAGATTCAATCTCTAGGTCAGCCAAAAGTTGAAATTAAGACCTAGGGTTTCATATATAAGAGCTCTCTTTCTTCATTTGAAAGGATCCAAATTTTGGCTTTCAAGGACCTTCTATGCAGCGAAAGAGCAGATCTTTGAAGACTTCAACAACATTCAACATCCATCTATCAAGCATTTATCAATTTCATTCATCCATTTAGGGCTTTGAGGGCATTGAAGAGCAATAGGAGATTACCGACTGAAGATTGGCTTGTACCCCTCCCTTGGGGTTGGGTATGATTTCATGTTATTTTCATGTCTTTGCATAAGCCTCAATATATCACTTATTCATGCTTTAGATCACTTTGCATCTTGATTTAGAGCATTTACATTGTCATTTACAAGCAATTAGGGTTTACTTTCTAGGTTGCTCTAGTTTGCTTACTTGCATTTTAGGATCTTGCACACACACAAGGTCTACACACACATTACTTTTACAATACAACTTGGCTATTTGTGGAGGTGGAAATCACCGAAGCGGGGGTTTGACTAAGGCAAAACCCTATATAGCCACCCACCACACCATTTCAGATATAAGTGCAGATTTTGGGATTCGGACGACGCCGCAAGTTACAGATCCGGGAGAAGCAGACTGAGACCGAACTTCACACCAAGTTTCACAGAAAAAGACCAGGACAGGGGCGTGGGGCACCCTGGTCCTGCCAGGACAGGGGCGCTGGGTGCCCTGGTCCCTGGGATAGGGGCGCTGGGTGCCCTGGTCCCTGGGACAGGGGCGCTGGGCGCCTTGGTCCCTCTGTCAGACAACAGTTTTTAGCATTTTTGACAACTTTCTAGGTTGCAAAACAACAGTTTCTGGAGCAGTTTCAGGTGCAGAATCAGGACAGTGGCGCCCGCGTCCCCGTCTCAAACATTTTCATTCATATTTTAACACCGGGTATGCATTTACATTCTTGTTTTGTCCTTGTGTTTACAGCTTTTCATTGTTTAATCTCAATTCTGCAATCTTGTTATTAGTTCATGCTTGCATTTTGGGATTAGGACTTGAACTTGCATCATTTTATCTTTCAATTACAACAAAGGAATAGAAATCCTAATAGGTAGCCCGTGGCTCTCTCTTTCAGAAAAAGAAGTAGCCAATTGTGTGATACCTCTAGGCTCTTTCGTATTCCACAAGTGTGTGGTTGAAAGTGAGATTAGGGCATGTTTGCTTAGTGTCACTTTTTCTCCTACACACAATCGCCGATGACATACCCCTCCTTTGTGATGAGTTGTCAAAGAGTAAATGCTTTGGTCTATGGTTGCAGTATCACGTGGACTGTGGTGATCACCCAAAATAGTTTATGTACATTTTCTCAAAACAGTAGCTACGCCCCTATATTCTGCATATCAATCATACCCAGCAGCTACAACTCCATTCCTGACAAAGTTCTTTGATCCTCTATGCTATGATGAATATCGCGGTAGATTAAGTCAACCTCAGCTAAAGGCATTCATTCATTCAGACAATATACACCTTCCGGACTTCGCATCCATATTCCATTTCCTGTATGTCATGCTTCTTTTAGTACATTGATGAATGTTCATAACCTACTACTTGGAACTCTCTTTTTTTTTGTTTTTAAAAGCTCTTATTCAAAAATGTTAAGAATGCTCACTTTTTGAGCATTTCTAACCTTCTTTGACAAAGTGGGACCCGCAAGGTTAAGATATGAGGTTAGAAATGCTCAAAAAGTGAGCATTTC
>NW_026731030.1:0-3000 GCF_030272615.1 Cryptomeria japonica | reverse complement strand
TTTTGAAGCATCAAAATTGGTGTTTGGAGGAACAACAAGCTTTCAAGACGCAATTCCCTATTCAACAGACCATAGTGTCAAAATGTGATTTTTATGAACATCATGCTCTTAGAACCTCGTTTCAAAGCATGTAGCTCAAAATCTCCAATCTCAAAACATACAAATCAATGTTTAAAGGCACAACAAGATTTTAAGACACAAGTCACGATTCTCAAATTGATAGTGTCAAAACACAATTTTGACAAACATGGTGTTCTTAGAACCTTATTTCAGAGGTTGTGCCTCAAAAGAGTCATTTTTGGATCATAAAAATTAGTGTTTGGAGGCACAATAAGGTTTCAAGACACAAGTCCCAATTCCATAGTCGGTAGCATCAAAACACAATTTTGATGTACATCGTGCTCTTGGAACCTCATTTCAGAGCTTGTGCCTTGAAAGCCCTGATTTGGGAACATAAAAATCAATGTTTTGGGGCACAACAAGGTTTCAAGAAGCAAGTCCCTTTTTCGGAGCATCTAGCGTCAAAATTTCTTAGAAGCTCATTTCAGAGCTTGTGCCTCGAAAGACCCAGTTTTGGAGAATCAAAATCAATGTTTGGAGGCACAACAAGGTTTCAAAATGCAAGTCCTAATTTTTCTCAATAGCGTGAAAATCTGATTTTGGTGCATATCGTGCTCTTAGAACCTCATTTCGAAGCTTCTACCTCAAAAGCCCTAGTTTCGGAGCATCAAAATCAGTATTTTGAGGCGCAACAATGTTTGAAGATGCAAGCCTCGATTATAGAGCCAATAGCATTAAAATTGAATTTTGATGCACATTGTGCTCTTAGAACTCTGTTTTAGAAAGTGTGCCTCAAAAGCCCCTGTTTTGGAGCATCAAAATCGATGTTTGGAGGCACAACAAGGTTTCAAGATGCAAGTCCTAATTCTGGAGCCGATAAAGTCAAAATTTGATTTTGACGCACATCGTGCTCTTAGAACCTTGTTTTGGAGCTGATACCTCACAATCTTCAGTTTCAAATTATCAAAATTGGTGTTTGGAGGCACAACAAGCTTTCAAGATGCAAGTCCTATTAAGGAGCCTATAATGTCAAAACGTGGTTTTGATGCACATCATCCTCTTAGAACCTCATTTCGGAGCATGTGGCTTGAAAGCTCCAATTTCTAAACATCAAAATCAATGCTTAAAGGCACAACAAGGTTTCATGACACAAGTCCCGATTCTCAAGCTGATAGCGTCAAAACATGATTTTTACAAACATGGTGTTCTTAGAACCTCATTTCAGAGGTTGTGCCTCAAAAGATGCAATTTTGGAGCATAAAAATAGTGTTTAGAGGCACAACAAGGTTTCAAGATGCAAGTCGTGATTCTAGAACCGATAGCGTAAAAATTTGACTTTGACGCACATCGTGCTTTTAGAACCTTTTTTTGGAGCTTATGCCTCAAAATCTTCGGTTTCAAAGCATCAAAATTGGTGTTTGGAGGCACAACAATCTTTCAAGAAGCAAGTCGCTATTCTGGAGCCTTTAGTGTCAAAATGTGATTTTGATGTACGTCATGCTCTCAGAACCTCATTTCGGAGCATGTGGCTCGAAAGTTCCAGTTTCAAAACATCAAAATGAATTTTTAAAGGCACAACAAGGTTTCAAAAAACAAGTCTCGATTCTCAAATTGATAGCGTCAAAACATGATTTTGACAAACATGGTGTTCTTAGAACCTCATTTCGAAGGTCGTGCCTCAAAAGCCTCATTTTCGGAGCATAAAAAATAGTGTTTGGAGGAAAAACAATGTTTCAAGACACAAGTCCTAATTCCATAGTTGGTAGCATCAAAATGCAATTTTGATGTACACCGTGCTCTTAGAACCTCATTCCGGAGCTTGTGGCTTGAAAGCCCTGATTTTGGAACATCCAAATGAATGTTTTGAGGCACAACAAGGTTTCAAGAAGCAAGTCCCTATTCAGGAGACTGTAGCATCAAAATTCTATTTTGACGCATATCATTCTCTTAGAAGCTCATTTCAGAGCATGTGCCTCGAAAGACCCAGTTTTGGAGCATCAAAATCAATGCTTAGAGGCACAACAATGTTTCAAGATGAAAGTCACAATTCTAGAGTCAATAGCGTGAAAATCTAATTTTGGCACACATCGTGCTCTTAGAACATCATTTCGAAGCTTGTGCCTCAAAAGCCCCAGTTTCGAAGAAAAACCAGTGTTTAGTGGCACAACATGGTTTCAAAATGCAAGCCCCGATTCTAGAGCCAGTAGCATCAAAATTCAATTTTGATACACATTGTGCTCTTTGAACCGTGTTTTAGAAATTGTGCATCAAAAGCCCAAGTTCTGGAGCATCAAAATCGATGTTTGGAGGCACAACAAGGTTTCAAGATGCAAGTCCTGATTCTGGAGCCGGTAGTGTCAAAAATTGATTTTGATGCACATCATGCTCTAAGAACCTTGTTTTGAAACTTATGCCTCAAAATATTTAGTTTCGAATCATCAAAATTGGTGTCTGGAGGCACAACAAGCTTTCAAGATGCAAGTCCCTATTCCGAAGCTTGTAGTGTCAAAATGCTATTTTAATGCACATCGTGCTCTTAGAACCTCATTTCAGAGCGTGTGGCTCGAAAGCTCCAGTTTCAAAACATCAAAATCAATGTTTAAAGGCACAACAAGATTTCAAGACACAAGTCTCGATTCTCAAGCTGATAGCGTCAAAAGATGATTTTGACAAACATGGTGTTTTTACAACCTCATTTCAGAGGTCGTGCCTCAAAAGCCTCATTTTTGGAGTATAAAAATTAGTGTTTGGAGGCACAAGAAGGTTTCAAGAAACAAGTCTTTATTCCAGAGTCGGTAGCGTCACAACGCAATTTTGATGTACATCATGCTCTTAGAACCTCATTTCGGAGCTTGTGCCTTGAAAGCCCTGATTTTTGAATGTCAAAATCAATGTTTTGAGGCACAACAAGGTTTCAAGAAGCAAGTCCATATTCGAAAG
>NW_026731029.1:0-3000 GCF_030272615.1 Cryptomeria japonica | reverse complement strand
GTCTACGCTCCTATTGACTTCCAAGGTAAGATCCTGGTCTGGAATAATATTTTTTTGGTTCGTAGTTTATTTCCTTACTTGCCATGGATTGTTGCCGGGGACTTTAATGCTATTCTTGATCTAACGAAAAAATGAGGAGGTAATACAAGACTGGATCCTTCTTCTTTCTTGCTCCGAGATAATATCTCAGCACTCAATCTCGTGGATATCAAGCCTAGCAATGGCCGCTTCACTTGGAATAATAGAAGGGAGGGTGACAGGTGCATTGCTGAACGCTTAGACCATTTCATGGTTTCCTATTTTTGGGTGGGTGGATTGTGGTCTTCCAGTTCTGAAATTTTGGATTGGAGAGGCTCGGATCATTGGCCAATTAAGCTTGTCACTTCTTCAGCTCGTCTGCCTCAGAAGCCGCCTTTTAAGTTCCAGCTTATGTGGCTTCGTGAACCGGACCTCTATGGTTGTGTTGCCGAATGGTGGCAGGTTGGCAGGCCAGCTTTTGGTACAGCAATGTATGTTTTTGCTAAGCTTCTCCAGTATGTTAAGTATCAGCTCAAACGGTGGAATCGACAATGCTTCGGAAACATCTACCAGGCAAAACAGGAAGCTCAAGTCGAGTTGAATGGCATTACCAAATTGATTAGGGAGGAGGGAGTGTCTGAATACTTGTTACGGGAAGAAGCCAGAGCTTTAAAAGCTTTGGAGGAATGGGAGTTGAGAGAGGAAATCTTTTGGAAACAGAAAGCTCGGATTGAGTGGCTTCAGGAGGGAGAAAAGAACACTGCCTTCTTTTTCAATTCAGTGAAAGCCAGACAACATGGTAATGCTATTTCATCTTTGGTGACTGATAGGGGAGAGGTTATTTCTTCTACTCAGGGTATCGCTGATGAAGCAGTGCAGTATTTTGCTTCTTTATTTAGAGAGGAAGCACAGGGAGACTCTGTTGCAGAGGCCCAGGTCCTTTCCTGTATTCCTTCTTTGGTTTCTTTCGAAATGAAACAACATCTTATGAGTGTCATAACTTTGGAGGAGTTAGAAAAAATAGTTTTCCAGATGAAAAAAGGTAAGGCTCCTGGTCCAGACGGTTTCCCGATTGAGTTCTTCCAGGAATTTTGGGACATTATCAAGTTTGATTTATTGGCAGTTGTTCAAGAATCCCAGAAGAATAAGCAAATGCTCCGGGCCCTGAACTCTACCTTCTTGGCACTCATTCCCAAGGGGGAGGGGGCTGACCGGTTAAGTCAATTTCGCCCTATTTCTCTTTGCAACGTAACTTATAAAATTATATCTAAATTGATTGCTGAAAGGTTGAAAAAGGGGCTTACTGTGCTAATCTCCGAAGAGCAAAGTGGCTTTGTGGAAGGTCGTCAGATTTTGGATGGGGTGGTGGTGGCTACTGAGACTATCCATTCCATGGCCAGCTCTAAAGCCAAAGCTATGTTCATCAAGCTGGATATGGCCAAGGCGTATGACAGAGTTCGTTGGTCCTTCCTGGAGAAGGTTTTGAGTGCCTTTGGTTTTGAGGAGGAATGGATTTGTTGGGTTATGAGTTGTGTGGGGTCGACTTCCTTCTCAGTTTTGATTAATGGGGAGCACTCCAACCTCTTTGGGGCCTCTCAGGGTTTGCGGCAGGGTGACCCTCTTTCTCCTTACTTGTTTCTTCTTTTGGTGGAAGGTTTGGGTCGGTTGATTAAAAGGAATGTTGAAGGAGGCTTTATTCAGGGCTGGCAGTGGGGAGGGGGTATTCCTGTTCAGTCTCACCTACAGTTTGTGGATGATACAGCTTTGATGGGTTTGGCTACTATTAGGGAGGCTTCTAACATGCGCAGAGCACTAGATGTCTACCTTGCTGCTTCTGTTCAGTTAATTAATGAGGGCAAGTCTTCAATTTTTTTCTTCAACACTCCGCCTTCAATTCAACGAAGAATTGCTCATATTCTCAGGTTCCAAATTGGAAGTCTTCCTTTGCTATACCTTGGGATCCCCATCTCTACTGGCAGGCAGTCTAGGGATTCCTGGCAGGTCATTCTGGATAAGTTCAATGTCAAAGTGAACCACTGGACTCATCGTTGGCTGTCCTTTGCTAGTCGGGTCCAGTTACTTCAATCTGTGGTACAGGCTCTTCCCCTTTACAGATGTTTGATTCAGGTGGCGCCGATGAGCTTTGTTAAGAGCCTTGATTCCTTAGCTAGACAGTTTTTATGGGCTGGTAATTTGTCATCAACTAAGTGGATCCTTATTAAGTGGGAGACTGTTTGTAGTCCTAAAAGATTTGGTGGTCTTGGATTACGTCAATCTTTTCTTTCTGGTACTGCTCTGGCAGCTAAATTGTATTGGCGATGGTGTGTGGAACAGGATCGGGTGTGGGCTAGGATCTTGTCTCACAAGTATTTTTTTGGGATCCCCCAGCGTGATATCCCTCGATATAGCTTGGCAGGGAAAGGCTCGACGATTTGGAATACTCTCAAGAAGGGGGCTGCGCTCATTAAGGGTGGTCTCTTCTAGATTTGTAAGAGTGGGACAGAGGCATAGTTCTGGCATGACTCCTGGGATGGCTACCCCCCCATAGTTTCCCAATATCCTCACCTGAGTATATTGGCCCAGAGGTTTTGCGAAGCTGGTTGGACTAGGGTGTGGGACTTCAAGTCATTTTCCCTTCAAGGGCAGGTAGTGGAAGCAAGATGGAAGACTTCAAGGGAGTGGCCTATTCTTGGGTTGGAAGTTGAGTGTGCTGAGCTTCATAACATCCTTTCGGGTCGTAGCTGTAGCGCCCTGATGGATAGTGATGTGTTGGCTTGGTCCCCTAATCCCAAAGGTACATACACTGTGTCTTCTGGTTATCAGGCGCTGCTCTCTCAACAATTTGCTAGGGGGGAAGTCCATTGGTGGAAGAGAGTCTGGAATAATTTCTCTTGGCCAAAATGTAATTGCTTTTCTTGGACTTTGGCTTGGAATAGATGCTTGACCTGGGACAATATTCAGAAGAGGGGTTTTGTTGGCCCT
>NW_026731028.1:0-3000 GCF_030272615.1 Cryptomeria japonica | reverse complement strand
AAGATGCTTCCCTTGAACTAGCTGAGGAGACAAAGGATGAGGAATTTCAAGTGGAGGAGGAGGAACAATAGGAGAAATATAATGAGAAATTGGAAGGCAAGATTGACTCTTTGGAGGATAAGGAGGACTTTGAATTGATTTGCTTGCCTCAAAATTCTCTGGAGGATGTCGAAATGGGGCCCTACTCTTAGGATTGTCCCACTGTTAAGCAGAACTACAGTGCTAGAAAGCAGCATAACCAGATGATTGAGTTGCGGGTCAAGGTAATAAACCTTGACGCCAAGATAGAAGATTATAGATAGGGATACCGGTTAATAGGAAGTCTTTGAGTTATCTATGTGCTATTACTGATGGCATAATGTGGAAAGTGGGCATGGGTTTTGTCTCGAGGAAAAGATAGATGAAGAAGAAAGCTAAAAAACTAGAAAAGGATGGAAATTTGCTAGAGGTGGAGAAGAAAGAGGACACTCTATACAGGGATATCTAGAATGAGTATATGTAGTGACTAGAGTGGGACTGGAACCTTATCAAGGATGACTCAGATGCATTGAAATTGAGTTCTTTTTTTGGTCTATTTTAATTTTAAATACTATTAATCTTATCTTTTTTGGAGACTCTCATATTACTAGGCTTGTGTGTTGTATGTCTGGGACTTCTATTAGAATTAAGTTCTTTGATAAGTTTATGGACCCTTTATACTTAACTACTAGTAATTATCTTATGGATATATGATGGTTGGATAGCATTAGTATGTTTAGTTATGATGATATGCTTATTTTTTATTACTTTTGAGAGATGCTTGTGAAATTTTTGGTTGTCTGGTTGTTTGATGCAAGAGGTTGTGTTGTTTCTCTCTAATTTTGTTGTTTTGTGAGGGTTCAAGTCCCCCTCCCTGCTAAATTAATAAAAGGCATTATTGTTAATGTTTAATAAAAAGAGTACATCTTTTACTCAAAAAGAAATGTATATATAGAGATGTTAACCAACTTTAGTTCAATGATCTTATGAAGATTTGATAATGATGAAATCATCATTTGAATAAAACAAATATTAACAAATAACATATAACTACTCAATAACTCTTTTCCTTTTATGACACATATATATAGCCAGATCAATATATAAATAAAAACAATATATTCTTATCTTATAAACAAATTATATATTATTTTCCACAACATTCATTAATTTCAATACCTTTATCAAAAAAATATTATAAATTTTTAATATTTTAATTCTCTTTTTTGAATTCATTTATATTATTATTCTTAAGATACTTATAAATTATATAAACTAATTTTTACTACCATCTTATGTTTAATAGTAGATTTAAATTCGTGGCTTATCCTCCATGTGGGAAGGGAAAGAGACATTTAAAAACCCTCTTTTTCCTTCTTTTAAGAAAAGAAACTTCATCTTTTTATTTTGACTGGAATGCTGTACACCATGCGTGAAAGAAAGGAGGGAGGGTAACAATGATTAGGTCTACTTGTATATTTCAACTCTAAATTTTTATAGCAATTTCTTGGCTGCATAAATGAAAGGAAATAGGGTGACAATCTAAGCAATACACTTATATAGAGTAGCGATGCAGCTGTGGAAACGCAATAAAAATGAAGGGAAAATCTCATCGGTTTATATGTGTATCTTGTGTGAAATTTATTTCTTATTTATTTTAGTTTTAAAATTATTTCTGTAACCACTCTCATACAAAATTATTAAATTAATATTTGTCGTTTGATTCAATTGCAATGGAATAAAGGTGATTTATCCAGAGAACAGACCATCTTTATATGTTAAAATAATTGTTTTCTTTTACAGTATACTACTTCACCATATTATTCCATTTTGCCGGCTCTTATTTATCTCACTTGCGGTTGATGTCTTGATCATATGTGTCCTCTCCTCTCAGATGTTCTGGATTCTGAGTGAATGTGTAGGTCATTTTCCTTGTTCGTGAGATTGTTTCATCAATATTCCTTAAACTTCCTATGTCAAAATATTGAGGAATCCTGACTCCTTTACTATTTAACATGAGAAGATCTTTTTGTTTATCTACATCTATAAGTCTTTCCATGAGTTTTTTGAAAGCGACATTCTCTTGACATTGTTGGACAAGCTCCTCGGTGATCTCTTCTTCATCCATGTTTGTATTAAAAGGATTGGACCCTATTTGAATCGTACTTGATTCTGGTTCTGGATCCTTTCCTTTGTTTTTCTCAGATCGAGTGAAAGGGGGCATCAATATATTTTTATAGTAGTGAATTCCTCCTCTTCTAACAAGGTTCATGGTGGGGTTGGTGGTTCAGGGCGATATTCATTGTAAGTGATACATTTTTTTGAAAAAAAAGTGGGATTGATCCTTCCCCCATTGTTAAGGCATTGATTGAATGCTGCTTTCTGAATGTACAGTTTTTTGAAAAAAAAGTTGGATTGATCCTTCCCCCACTGTTAAGGCGTTGATTGAATGTTAATTTACTCCTCTCGATAAGTGCCTTAAGACTAGGTTGTCTCTTCTTCAACTTAGTCTTTTGATGAAGGCTTCTTCTTCTCAAAATACGGGGAGTGGTCATATAAAATGATCAATGTTGATGTTGATGGTTGATATGGATACTTGATTTCAGATACTCAAGCTTACTTGTCAAGAAGAGGTTTATTTTGATGCACCCCCATAAAAAAGTGTTTCAAATGATATGAGTCAAGTTTAACGATGTAGAAATTTAAGTTGGCAACTTGAGAACCTAACTTGGTATTGTTTTGATAATATTTGTTGGATGATAGAACCTTTGATCCTTCTTTTTGATACTCCTTAATCTTGTTGGATGAAATATTATCTTATAAGATATTTGAAGATTTGACACTTCTTCTAAGGATGCTTGCTTAGTTAGATTTAGAAATTCTCCTCTCTAAGGTTGCTCTTTGCTCTTTGTTTTTGAAACTGATTGTTGTATTGGTTGATTTATAACTTACAAGATGTTTCAATGTTCATGACAAGAATAC
>NW_026731027.1:0-3000 GCF_030272615.1 Cryptomeria japonica | reverse complement strand
ACAGTACACAGAAGTTTGAGTTCTGCTAGTGATGATTCAGTGTCAGGAAGATTAGTACTAGGGATTAAACTGGTAAGCGTGTCTATAGCTGCCTGAATAATATCTTGTTCTCTTTTCCTATGAATGCCTTCAAGGCGCTCTTAGGCAACCTTGATGCTCTGCATAATCTTAGACTCACTTGCAGATTGGAGATCAATGGGGCTCGAGATAGCAGCTGGTTTGGCTTGGCTACCAGTTGCCTTAGGAGTTTCCATCTGTGTGCTCTTCATCACTTTGATTGACTTGTCTGCTTCTTCCTTCTTTTTCCTCTCCTTCTCTTCCTTCTCTATTTCTTCTCTCTTTTTCTTCTCTTCCTCTTCCATCTTCTTCTTGTCTTCTTCTTCTTTCTGCTTCTGCTCTGCTTCTACCTTCTTCTTTGCTTCTTCTTCCTTCTTCTGTGCTTCCTCTTCCTTCTTCTTTTTCTCTTCCTCTTCCTTCTTCTTCTTCTCTTCCTCTTCCTTCTTTTTGTGTTCTTCCTCTTCCTTCTTCTTCTCTTCCATTTCCTTTTTTTCCTTCTCTTCCTCTTCCTTCTTTTTCTTCTCCTCTTCTTCCTTCTTTCTCTTTTCTTCCTTATCCTCTTCTTCTTTCTTTTTCCTATCATCTTCTTGCTTCTTCTTTTCTTCATCTTTCTGTTTCTCCTCTTCCTCTTTTCTCTTCTCTTCCTCTTTCTTCTATTTCTCATCTTCATCCTTCTTCTTTTTCTCTTCTTGTTCCTTTGCCGCTTGTTGTGTGTCCTCAGCTTGTTCACCACCCTGATCGGCCTGTTGTCCCTGTTCTATTCCCTTAGAAGGTATGTCTTGAGTGACATCTTCTACATCTAGGGCATCGACATTGATGGTGTTTATTGGTTCTTCCACCAAGTTTCCTTCCTCATCAAAGACCTCATCTGGTTTGGAAATAACTAGTTCCTTTTCTTCTTGGAGGTTGGTCATTCGTGCTTTGTGAGAGCTGATAGCATGGGCCATATGCTGATGTGTATCTTTTTCAACATCATCAACTCTCCCCTCCAACAACCAGAGTCTTCTTCTCCTTGTGAAAAAGAGACCTTTATTTTGATCCAGGGCATCAAACAATTCTGAATTTGAGAGTTCGGGGAAGTATTGTGCAAAAATTTTCTCCCTAATCTCCTGTTCCTTTTCAATGGCAATGCACCATTTATTATCAAATGCTTTAAATAATGAATTTGGTGTCTGAGATTTAATCTCTGATGGTGATCGGTCATTTTTACATAAATAAAGAATGATTTCCTATAGTACTTCATCTTTTTCCTCACTATTTAATTCATCATAATAATCTATTAAATCATGAAGTAACTTTCTCCTAATATTTTTTACTGTTCTTTGACAATGTGTCAAAGGTTTGTAAGAGGAGATATCTATATTTACTAGTGCGGATGCTACTAGTTCATTCTTCTTCATCTTCTTTGTCTATCTAGCCTTCTGTGACTATTCATCAGACTTGGTTTCTTCGAAGTTTGGTTCATTTGCCTTAGTCTTCCTTTTTATTTTGAAGACTTTTGCCGGTGTTACCTCCAGTTTCTTCTTGGCCAGTGACCACTTGGTCACTCTTGGAGTTGCAATGGTAGCCAGTGTCGATGCTACAGGCACTGCCTTAGCTTTCTTAGCTGTCGGTTCTTTTCCCTTCTTCATTGATGGTTCTTCAACTGGTGCAATCCTCTCCAAGTAGGTTCTGGTCCTCTTAGTCTTTGGATCAAGAGGCGAGGCAATAAGGGTTGAAGCATACCCTTCCAGTATGTCAAACATGACCTCATAGACCATAGGCTCTACTTCCTCCATTCTAGGCTCAAAATCCTCCATTAGACATTTGTCCACCTGGATAGTGAAACAGATGTCATCTTCATATTTCTTCACTATGTCACCTGAGATTCTTACCCTCTGACTCATCTTTCTTCTGAACTCATCAAAATATTTTTTTAGTACCTCAGGGTAGCCGGTTCCAATGGCTTGCACGCTTTCCTTTATCTGCTTGGTTACCGGTTGGTTAGGTGACCACTAGACATCTCCTACACCCGAAAAGTAGCCTTGGAAATAAAAGAACAACCCTACCAATAGTTGTCCAAACTTAAACCTCAGTGAGTTGTCCTACTTGATTGCCTTAATATTTAGTAGGAGTTGCCTCTCCATGCCGGTGCACAAGTCAAAAGATGCATCCTCTTTTGTCATTCGGTAAGTAGCATTTACCATTGCAGCAGATACAAAATTAATCATGCTAGCTAAGAATGTTCTGTAGCCTATCACCATGCAGGTGTATTTCACCAGATCATCCTTGATAGGATTGACTATCATACCCCATGAATCACTTGTTGAACCGGTGAGCTTGGTCATTTCTATTTTGCTCACTTTTCTCAGGGCTGGCACTTCCCCTATGTTGCTGAAATTGGTGACTGCATGAATTGCCTGAGGCATGATATCATGTGTCCTCTCCAGGTACATCTTGTCACCATGGACTCTGCTCAAGATGATCCTGATGTGATCCTCTGTGAAGTCTTCCAGGAAATATACTACATTGTGGAATTTCTTCTTCTCTATGACACTAAATTCCGGTTTGATCCTTTTGTCCTTTTCACAAAATAGACCTAACTGAGTATGAATGGCTAAAGACACTAGGTCTTCTATTTTGCAATCAATATAATCAGAAATTCCTTCTTCAACTATGACTCCAGCTGGAACTTGTGATAAAGCATTATACTTGGACTTCCTCTGAATGAAACTTTTCTGACTCAATGGGTGTACTTGAACTGGTATGAGATGCAGAAGCCATTGAAGAGTATTTCAAGAACATGAAAAATACCTTTCAAATGTGAATTTAGGGCTTCCTGATTCTGCTTCACTTCACTCTCCATCGGATGCCAAATCACTGCTTTGAGTTCTCCACTACCGCTTGCAAACTAGATTTGAATCTCTTTCAAGGTTATCCAATTTCTGGAAATCTAAGCTCAAA
>NW_026731026.1:0-3000 GCF_030272615.1 Cryptomeria japonica | reverse complement strand
CTTAGACCTAATTAATTTGATTAATTAAGTGCTTAAGGAGAAATGCAATGCAGAATGCAAAACGCACTAAGGCGGGTGCTAAACTAGGTGCGAAATTGTATCACCCTAGTGAGTGCGTACAATTTACGACGCTACAACATCATTACCACCATATGGAATGGTTCAACTTGGACCACCTCCATTATATGAACTAGTGTTTGTACCCATGAAACCAGGATATGGGAGTGTTCCACCAACACCAAGAGGAAATGCACCTTTCGACTGGAATCAACCGAACATGCAACATGAAATTCAAACATTACATGAGGAATAAACTCTTTCACAAGGATTTGGTTCAGATCAAGGCATTCAACAAGAAATAAATCCAAATATTTTACCAGATTCTTCATCAGATTCTGATGCTTCCGATGATGTTTATATGTTCCTTAAAGATCCAAAGTTGACAAAAAGATGGATAAATTCTTGAACAAGGTCTTTAAGATGTTTCCACAAAAATATCTTGATATGATGAGTAATATGACCTCCTCAAATGCGCAGATTAATGTGCAAAAACAAAAAGGCGGTGAGCTGTTAAGTTTCTCTCCACATCCAAATGAAGAAAATGTGCAACAAGAACCTCAACACACATTGTTGAGTAAGAGTGATTCATGAACTTTGACAATGACTATTCCACAAAAGTCAACATTCAAAACAATAAACAATCCATTGTTTAATGCAACACCTTTAACACTAGATCAAATGATGGTCACACAAATGTTGATGACAGGTGTCCCTCAACAAGAAGTGATTCCTCGAATACCTAAAAGTGGATCCAAATCTAAGATGCAAGAAAGCTTTACAACTAGAATGTCTGATCTTACAAATGTTCAAATTGCATTTCCTTCATGCCAAAACATTGATCCCTTGTCAGAATCCCCCATGCATATCCAAAGTCCAACCTCATGTCAAGAGGATAATTTAGAGCATGAAGAAATGAGTCCTAAAGAAAATCAAGATCAAGATCTTGAAACCTTATCATCCCATCCAATTGTTGAACAAGATCCCATTTCCCCAGACACTCGCAATGATTCCATTATTCCTGTCCATTCTATCCAAGAACACAATATCCTTTTAAATCCCATTGGCATTCCACTTCCAAAGAAAGATCAAGATATCCCTTCCATCCTTTTCGATGATCCCATTAAAAGTCAAGAGAAAAGAACCTTTAAAGAGGATTCCAATGATCTTCCTCCTTGTCAAGATCAAATTATTCCTTTTGTTCCTTCACCTCCTTGTCTTAATGCTCCATATACACTCCAAGATCTCATTCCTTTTGATGATCCCATTATTTCTCCCATTCCATCTCTTGAAGAGCCTGTCATTGAACCATGTCCACTACATGATCCTAATCACCCTCATGATCCTAATCCCCCTCATGATTCTAACATGTTAGTGCAAGATGTTCATGAACCCTCGACATGCATGTAAAGCGGAAAAAATCGAACCCTAGTCGTTCTCCCCTCCCCAACTCCAAGGAGAGAGAAGGGAGAGTCACTAGGGTTGATGGTTTTCACTTAGGGGAGACTTTACATTCAAAAGAGGGGTTGAAACCCACAAGATCCAATCCCACACAATGCAGGATTAGATTCTAAATGAGTTTCAAGGGTTGTGACATCAAGGATCCCCTCTTTTGTAAAGAATATAGATAGAATGATAGAACTAGGAATGCATGTAAAGTAGGAAAGATTCACTTATAAACAGAGATAGGGATACGGGATAAAGATGGGGACCTGGAATTAGCAGTAAAATGTCGAGACGGTGCTGTTCTGCAAATTTGAGTGAAAGTTGACAGGACGATGGCACTCAGAGTGCACACGGTCCTCCGAAAAATCCGCAAAATGAAGGTGGATCGGTTCGTCTCTGCACAAGGATTCCAGATCTTCAATTACAACCGCGTACCTACAACCTACACACAAAAAAAAGAGGACGATTGGGGGGTTAGGGATTAGGGGTTTGCCTTTAGGTCAAACCCCGGTTTTGGAATTAACCAAGAAATGAGAATGCTGTAAATCTAAATGTTTGTAATGTAAACAAGTACTGATACCTTGTTGTAAGAATGTTTGTATTCTTACATGCGAAGGTGTAATGTATGTAGTATGTTGTATGTTGTATGTGATCTCCTCTTCAATGGTTGAACCCTTGTCTTGAATGCAACACTTAGCCTTGAATGGAGACTTAGAATGCTCAATTGCTTGAAGGAATGCTTGAATGCTTGGATGTTTGAATGTTTGAATATTGCTTCCGTGTCTTGCTCTTGCTTCTTTTCCTTCCTTCTTTCTTGCCTCCTCAAATGGGAGGGGGAATGTAGTTTATATACTTGTCAATTAGGGCTAATAGACTAATTTTTCCGACCTTAGGCCGAATTGCAAACATAATTTCCCGAATTGCAAACATAAAGACCCGATGCCCAAAAGAGACCAGGCTCAAAATAGGGCCAGGGACCCGGGTGCTGGGCGCCATGGTCCTGAGGGACTAGGGCGCTAGGTGCCGTGGTCCTGAAGGACCAGGGCGCTAGGCACCATGGTCCCACCTCCCAGAACAGTAGGGTGCAAGGAGGGATCATGCCAAGGTGCAGAAAAATGCAGTTTTTGGTGTCACAAGCAGGTTTCGAGGTCTCCATTCAGGTTTAACATTGCATCGCCATCGTGAAGACCCAAATGCAGTTGAAATTGCAAGTGTCACAATTTTAGGACGCTACATTTAGCCCCCACTTTAGCGGGAGTATAAGCGTATGCTCATACTTTCGGTAAAGTACAAGGAAACAACATTGAAAAACTTTCACCACGTCAAGGAGGCAAGATACACCAAGCCCCCAGTGGACTAAGGATCTTACGACTTCGATTGACAAAGTAAAAGGGAAGATCACGAGGGAGAACCATGATTGTCAGTAGTAAGGTTCCCTCACTATGAGTCATGCAAGAAAGATATCAAAATTTTCAAGGCAAAGCTAAATTTGTCAAG
>NW_026731025.1:0-3000 GCF_030272615.1 Cryptomeria japonica | reverse complement strand
CTTTGATGGAGTAGTTTGTTTGTGGTTCAGTTGAGCTAGTTGCAATCATGATCTAAGAGGGAGAGTTTGGTTTTCTATTTTGAGATCCTTTGTCATTCATGTCAAAGGGGAGAGAAGCATGTGAAAAAATGTTTTATTTGCTTAATCTTAGGAGGAGTTTGTCAGAGATGTTTTATTTCTTTGCATTGATTGTTTTTAAAATCCATATGTTGCCATCAATTCCAAAGGGGGAGATTCTTGGACATTGCTTCTACTAGGATATATTGTTGTCAATGATGTCAACATATTCTTGTAATTTATTGATCCGGTTTGCAGTTTGGTTTTTCTTATCAGTGCTTTGCTGAGTTTAGTATTTTCTCTGGTGTATTCCAGTGTGATCAGATCTTGAGTTATGTTTTTGGGAGATTGTTAAAGATGTTCATGTGTATCTACATTTTTGATGGTTTGTGATTTGGTGCTCTGCAAGCTATCCTTCTAGTCCGAGTTGTTTTTGTTTCTGATGGTATGATGAAAGAAGAAGTATCCAGTCAACTACTGAGAGGGGGGGGGGGGGTAATTCACTAGATAGAAAAACTAATATAAACTTGACCAATCTCAAAAATAATTCTCTCAAAGTAAACTTAGAACTAACAATGTAATACCTCTGTCAAGATAAAAACTCATAGGATAAACCAGTTGACTATTACAACAAATTAATAGTAAACAACATCTTCATTTCTCAATGCTTTCGGTTATCATGACTTATCAAAATAGTTAAGTAGCTAAGTAGATCAACCATGAAAACATAACAACAAAAACATTCACCGCTTGACACAAATATTTTTGACGTGGAAACCAAAATAAGTAAAAACCACAGTGAGACGAGACTCACAAGATAACTATCTGAACTCTTCTGAAGTTTGCCCTGTTAGGAGCCTAGCCTGTTAAAGCTTTACAAAAAGTCCTGTTAAGAACTGATCCTATTAGGAATCACCCGGTTAAGGGATTGACTACAAATGCCTTGTTAGAAGTAATACCCTGTAAGGAGTAACCTCGGTAGAGGATTTGAAAATGTAATCTAATGGATCACCTTGTTAGAGGATTTGAATAACACAAAGCTTGTTAGATCTTACCTGGTTAGGGGATTTCAATTTTTTTGTAATTGTTAGAAAACAATAGGAGTTTGCTAATCTATCTGAATAACACTACACTTCCTTGATTAGATCCATTTTATTCTCCTATCTTCCTTTACTCAAACTGCAAATACATCATCCGGTTCGGCAACCACACAGTCAACTGATCTGTGCTTACTCTTTGCCAACTCATTAAACTAAACAACTTCATTGACCTTATAAAAAAATCAATCAGGTCGGTAACACAAGAAAAATCTAATTCTCATAGAGATTACAAACAAATCAGCTCAAGTATGACCGTTGGATTACATAGCAATCTCTGCACATCAATCAAGAAAACCTTGATCGCTCTGTGATCACTGCTTCATCAAACTTAGTAACTCATCACGCACTTTGCATTAGATGCAATATAGTTTCTCATTCCCTAAACAAAAACCGTTACAAAAACTCACCAAAATCTCTTGGAATTGTCTTCATATAATAATCATACATGTCATAATCATTACTGCTCATCATCAGATCATAAACTAATATAACCAATTCACCAAACTTAATCGGTTAGGTTTTATCAAAACCAACAAGTAGGATTTACCAGTTACATCAATAGATAAGGTTTACACCAGTTACCGGTTCACTCCACAAATTCTTCCTACTGGTTATAGTAACAATATTACAACAATATCAACAATATCATTACCGGTTAATTGACATCAATGACAACATAGCATATCATTACTACAATCTTCATGCAAATGCCAACAATCTCCCCCTTTGGCATTGATGACATTACAAATATCAATACTATTGATTGTTGCATGATTGTGAATAGGAATCCGTGTTTATATTACCAAGTATTCACCATGCTCTCCATGTCTTCAGCTTGTCGCTGGTTCTCCTTCCCATAATCACATAATTCTTCTCCCCCTTTGACAGTAATGCCAAATTGAAAGTAAAACATGTAATGTCAAATTTCACTATGCATCATCAACAATCTGCAACTTAATGCTCCCCCTATGGAATAAATCCACTTCTACACCAATCCTCCCATAAAATTTTGTAAGTAGCTTTGGGACAGATGTAATCTACATCATATTTAACTGACTTCATGAAGAGGGACAAACCCTAACTGACTTCTTAGATACTCAAAAGTAGTCTTAGGCAGAGGTTTAGTAATAATATCTACAAGATGCTCCTTGGTAGATACATGCTCCAAGATCACATCTTTACTCTGTACTTTTTCCCTCAAGAAACGATACTTCAATTCAATATTCTTGGTTCGTGCATGCAAAACATGGTTCTTGGAAATATTTATGGCACTTGTATTATCACATAAAATCTTTATAGGTTCTGAAATATTCATCTTAGAACCTTCCAAAATGTGCCTCATCTATATAGCCTGTGTACAATTCATGTAATCTACAACATACTCAGCTTCAACAATAGATTGTGAAGTACAACTCTGATTCTTACTACTCCATAAAACAAGTCTTCCTCCAAGAAAAAATGCTCCACCGGTTGTGCTTTTCTAGACATCAACATTTCCTGCCCAATCTGCATCTGTGTAGACCTTCAAGTCAAAATTTCCTCCATATGGATACCATAACCCATAATCAAAAGTAATTTTCAGATATCTAAAAATTGTTTTGGTTGCTATTATATGTGTTTCCTTAGGATTCTTCTGGAATCTAACAACTATGCCAATTGGATGAGCTATGTCCGGTCTGTTGTGAACAACATAGTGCAATTTTCCAATCATTGACCTATATTGCTTCTCATCAATAGATTTGGACTCATCTTCCTTAGACAACTTACAACCTGTAACCATAGGTGTGCCAACTGGTTTCTAGACATTCATGCCAAATGTCTTCAAGACCTCTTTCACATACTT
>NW_026731024.1:0-3000 GCF_030272615.1 Cryptomeria japonica | reverse complement strand
GGAAGATAATGTACCTGTGGAGAAGGCACTTGTTGCTAAAATTGAGGACGTGGATGAATGGGTAATTGACAATGGTTGTTCACATCATATGATTGGAGATAAAGGGAACTTTATTTCTTTGCAAGAATTTGATGGTGGACTAGTTAGATTTGGAGATTACAAAGCATGTATGATCAAAGGAAAAGGAACTATATCATTGGATGGTAAGAACAATACTGACAATGTTTATTATGTTGAAGGTTTGAAGCATAATCTTTCAAGAGTGTAGGACAATTGGTAGATAAGGGATTTCAATTACATTTCAAGGATGGAAAATACAAAATCATTAACAAATCAGGCTTGGAGATTGCAACCGGTACACAGACAAAAGGTAATATATTTCATTTGAACTCCAGTGAGAAGACATATTTAATTACAAAGATTGATGAGAGTTGGCTATGGCATAAAATACCATGTCATGTAAATTTTTATTGCATTGTGAAGATCAGTTCAAATAAGGTTGTTAGAGATATACCTAAGATTATGAAGCCCTATAATCTGGTATGTAAAGAACGTCAAATGGGTAAACAGGTCAAAACCTCTTTTAGGAGTTTACAAGATAAATCAAATGATGTTATTGATCTTATTCATATTGTTTTGTGTGGCCCTACTAGAATTAAAAGTTTTCATGATGATAGATATTTTATGCTAATCATTGATGATTATTCTAGAATGATGTGGGTTACTTTTTTGAGAGAAAAATTTGAAGAATTTGAAAAGTTTAAAATCTTTAAGGCTAAAGTGGAAATTGAGACAGGATTAAAGATTAAATGTTTTAGATCAGATCATGGTGGAGAATTCACATCCGGTGAGTTTAATAAATTTTGTGACAAGCATGGTATAAGAAGACAATTTTCTTCTCCCCGGACACCTCAACAGGATGGGGTTGTGGAAAGGAAAAATAGAAGTATCTTGGATGTTGCTAGAACAATGATGATGGAAGCTAATCTACCTTATATCTAGTGGAGAGAAGCAGTGAGTAGAGCGGTTTACACATTCAACATGGTACATATCAAAGGACAAACCGGTAATACACCTTATTAATTATGGTTTGGCAATACACCTACAGTCAAGTATTTCAGAATTTTTGGTAGTAAATGTTATATCAGAAGAAATGATACTATTGAGAAATTTGATCCTAGATGTGATGAAGGCATATTTCTTAGTTATTCTAATGAAAGCAAAGCATATAGATGTTATAACAAGAGATTGCATATGATTGTGGAGAGTGCTAATGTCAAAGTAGATGAGTTGAGGAAAAGTCAAATCAAAGTTTATGAGAAGGAATCGACAGTGGAAATGATTATATCTGAACCAGTAGCAACTTTACCGGAACAAGCAGTTGAACCAGTTACTCCGACAACATCAGAGAATTCTATAGTAACTGAAGAACCGGGAAGAGGAACAGAGAGTCAAAAGACTCCTAGGTATGTGAGATTGAATCATTCTAAAGATCAAATCACTGGGGATAAGAACAATGGAGTGATGACAAGAAGAAGACTAGAAACTAGTGAGGTATGTTTAATTTCACAAGTTGAACCGGTATTGGTAATTGAGGCATGTAAAGATGAACATTGGTTAAAAGCTATGGAAGAAGAATTAGATTAGATTGAGAAAAATAACACATGGACTTTGGTTCCTCGACCTAAAAAAGTAAATGTTACTGGAACTAAATGCGTTTTTAGGAATAAATTGAATGAGGATGATCATGTTATAAGGAATAAGGATAGACTGGTTTGTAAAGGATATTCTCAGAGGGAAGGAATTGATTATGGAGAAACTTTTGCACTGGTAGCTAGGATTGAAGCTGTAAGATTATTTCTTGCCTATGTTGCGTATAAAATCTACAAGGTTTATCAAATGGATGTTAAATGTTCATTTTTGAATGGGGATCTTGATGAGGAAGATTATATTGAGCAACATGATGGTTTTTCACTAATAGATTATACTGATATGGTTTGCAGGTTAAGGAAATATTTATATGGATTGAAACGAGCACCTAGAGTTTGGTATGCAAGGTTGGATAAATATCTTTTGAAGCTTGGTTTTACTAAAGGCAGTGCTGACCGTAATTTATATTATAAAATCACTGATGATAATATACTGATTGTTGAATTATTTGTTGATGACATTATTTCTGGAGGTGAAGATAAATTATGCCTCGAATTTTCTAAGAATATGGAGAAAGAATTTGAGATGTCTATGATTAGTGAGATGAAAATTTTCTTAGGTTTGCAGTTTAATTAGACTGACAAAGGTAATTTTATTTGTCAAACTAAATATGCTAAGGAATTGTTGAAGAAATTTGGTATGGGAGATTCTAAACCGACAAGTACACCTATGATTACAAGTGAGAAATTGACAAGAAAAGATGTTTCTGGACTGGTAAATCTTACAAGATACAAATTTATGGTTGGAGGTTTACTTTATTTGACTTAGACTAGGCTTGACATTATGAATATTGTTTGTATTATTTCAAGATTTTGGAGTGATCCTAAAAAAAATCAGGAGATGGTGGTGAAAAGGATTTTTAGATACTTGCAAGGTACATTAGAATATGGCTTGTGTTACCCTAAGGATGATAAATTTACTTTATGTGCATATAGAGATGCTGACTGTGCTGGAGATGTTGATGACAGGAAAAGTACTCCCAGTGGAGATTTCTTTTTTGGAAAGAAGTTGGTTTCGTGGATTAGAAAAAAAAGTCATGTACTTCTTTATCTACTGCTGAAGTTGAGTATGTTGCTGCTGCTACTAACTATACACAAGTTTTATGGATGAAGCAAATGTTGAAGGATATAAAGGTGGAATATGATGCACTGGCAGTTATTCACTGTGATAACTTTGCTGCTATTGATATATCAAAGAATCTGGTATTTCATTCTAAGACAAAACACATATCTATCAAGTATTAATTTTTGAAGGAGAAGGTGGAAGTAAATGAAGTTAAACTAGTTTATG
>NW_026731023.1:0-3000 GCF_030272615.1 Cryptomeria japonica | reverse complement strand
CGTGATGCTTCCAGCTCATCATGACATTCACTATGACTACTCGCAGAGGGTGGAACAAGGGCCTTCAAACTTCTCCCTCATAGTGAAGAGTGTATTTGACAAGGGCTTGCTCCTCAAAGTTCTCTCTCACAGAGAAGAATGCATTAAGAATATCTTCATGATGGCATGGCTCCCTCTAAACCTGATATCAACCTTCTAACCTCCTTGTCTAAGGTTGCTTATGATTAAATGTTACTCCCTCTAAATCTGATATCAACCATCTGACCTCCTCTTTGAAGAACCAGATCGCAAGGACAAACTATATGGGTCCTTCTTCTTTGATAAATACTTACCACCATTAACTCATTCCTATGACTGCAAACATTGAGTTCTTTCTCCCTTGAATCATATCTCTTATGTTTCTTGATCTGTCCTTTCTTTATATCAAAAGATCACTTGCAAAACATGACTTATAGAACTCTAGCATGTACTTAGCAAATTCACCACTAGTAGCATAAACAAGAGCCCCTATGGTCAACATTGCTTCCTCATGGATTGTTGCACTTCTGCAGGTAAATACTTGTTTATAGAATGGAAATGTGAAGTCTCAGAATCTCCACTAAAGTCCCTCCATATTCTTCCTGAATTCTTCATCACAAATAGTACTTCAAAAACCTATAGCCTAAAGAGCAACAAGCTCTTCATCACTTTTAACTACTTTTGTTGTGATTCTAAAGATGTCCTGCATGTAAGGGGCAATTTTCTCATAGTACGTTGAAGAAATTGAAACAAGATATTCAAATGCAACTTGTCATGTGCGGACACCTAATGACAATGTTGATTCACAAATAACACACATAATGTAATTGCATGAATTAATTACTACATATGAAATTCATGACCATTAATCAAACATCGATTACTTATCTCTTTGTTTAGTCTTCCTCACAATCCAACAATTTTTCATTCTTGATTCTTTGCACTTGAAGATTTAGATCTCATTTGATGGTTTCTCTTTGATACACATACTTTTAGTTGTTGTGTTCATCTCATATAACCAAGATCTGTGAGATGTTGAGCCCATATTCATAGGACACTCAGTAGTATCAATGTGGCATCGATCTTCCTCAATAGTCTTCCCAGCCATGCATTCAGATTAAGACCCTTCTCTACAAATCTGTACATGCTATGAAAGAGAGCATCGAATTAGTTTTGTCTATAGTAAGACCACTGCTTCTTATGTCACTCTCTGACTAGAAAATATATGAGTATTGTTTCCAATGTTGTGGCACTAGTGCCAAACAACATTAAAGATAAACCTTAATGCCCAATTCAATAGATGGAACTTATCTTGATATATTTCTTGTTTTGACAATGGATTTATGCTGATCATTAATCTCCCATAAAATTGATTACTATCTCTTTACAATCTGCTATAGAATTTCTTACAGTCTCCTCATAAGTTTGTCTTAGAATTCTTCACCATCTCTTCACCTAATCTATTCATACAATCCTTCATGAATCTGCAAAAAATCTTTGTACATTCCTATTCATTGGACTTGCAGTTCTGATCCCCTTTATTAATGTATGATTGCTCTTAATGAATCGTTCACTGCCTTTCATTATATAATTGCTTTGTATTAATTATTACTATTATTAATTACAACACTTCTATTAATCGCTAAACTCAATATATGTGCATGGGCCCTTATTATATTCACAATTGCTATCTTTCTTTTATGAGAAGTCCTTCTTTAGTCTTCCATAGGTCACATATGATAACAATTCATTGTTACGTCTGATCATTTTTTAAAATATGCAAATAATGGTGTTGAATCCTGATTGTTATAACTAATCTGGGCAACCTTGAATGTGCCAAAAGTAGATGCACTATTGGAGCTGATCCAAATATGGATATATGTAAAACCAACAATGTTCGATCAAAAAACATACTCCTCATCGATGCTGACTGCAATCATCTAGTGGCCAATAGTTGATATTAGTTTGATCACTTCCCTCAACCAGACTAGATGATAATGAATATTTCGATTACAAATTTCCTTATTCATTCTATCTAAGTATGGTTTATACGTACAGATTGCACCATACTAGACTAATCATTATAATTCCATTAGTTTCTTTGCTTTTATCGATCCTTCATATGCATTGATCAAATATCTTGACCATTTCCAAGCAAGGCATAAACACTTGTATCTTCGTTTGGTATTCATATATGATTGATATGCTTAGATGATCATTGGTTGTTCATACATCGAGACTCAGTCTCTTAAGTCACTATTTATACATTAGTTGACACATTGCTTCTCTTTGCTGCATAATATCTCTTTTCCATTTATTGGATAAAATAGTTGGCACTTATATTATTCTTGCTCATAAGATCGCATTCATTCCCCCATCTATTGTACTATTTCCAATGCCATAAAAACTGAACTTCCTTCCCTGGTGATTCCACAAAGAACTTGGCTCTTAATGTGCAAACTATAGTTGATTCCCTGAGAGTAGAGTTGACCTCCCTTAATATCTAGATTGCATTTAAAAAAGGCAATCAGGATATCCAAATCACCACGCTTAGAGAAGTTCAGACCTAGATGAGGAGTTGTCTGATTGCTTCAACAAATCTGATGGTGCTACCCATTAGAAGAATTTTGATGTTGAATATATGCTTGTTTGAATTTTCCATAAAATTGAACAACCTCAAGTTCGATTTAACCTAGCTCTGATACCATGTAAATGATGTTTCTATTCTAGTTATATTTTCGTAATCTATGTATTATCTATTTATATGATGAATTTGATTATCTTCTTTGTATGGCAAGCAAGAGGAGCATTTATTAATTTCTATGTCCTATCTCACGAATACCACTCAATATAAGTATATAACAAATGGGGCACAGTCAAACAATGCCTTGATTGGTCATGACCGATCAAGACATTACTTGATCGTGCCTTTTTGTTTATACTAACAAATGCATGTTCAACGTAAATGCTAATTGGTGTGGG